>NC_089753.1:22138917-22281417 GCF_040412425.1 Macrobrachium rosenbergii
AGGATTTTTGGATAATAAACTTGATACTGTTGGATTCTCGAAAATATCTTTGAATCTTTGAAATCTTTAGATCAGTGGTTCTTAACATTTTAATTACTACGCCCCTTCTGAGAGTTGGTCCTTCCCTCCCTCCCCCCCCCCATGAGTAAAATTCCCTCCCAGATTTAAAGGAAAATGAAAAAAAAGAGAAAGAGAAGGGGTGTTTTTATTCTTCTGGGAATGAATTAGTGAGATGCTTGACACTGCTTTTTAGCGACTCTTGTTAAGAGAATAACGAATATATTAGAGAATTTTTTATTTTTCCCTAGGGCTCCCCCCCCTTGGAAATTGCTGACGCCCCCCAGATTAAGAACCGCTGCTTTAGATTATGGGAAACATCCCCAAAACTCTGGGAATTTTGAAAAGGTCCCTGAAACCATGGGACTTTTGGAAAGTATCCTTGAAATTCTGGGACTTGGGAAAATTTTGAAACACTGGGTCTTTTAAAACACATTCAGAACTTTGGGCCATTGGAAAACATCCTTAACACTTTGCAAAGTATTCTTAATACCTTAAGACTGAAGGAAATATCCTTGAAAATCTAGGACGTTTGAAATTATCCTTAACAATTTAGAAAATCCAGAAAAAATACTTGGCATTGAGATTAAAATATCCTTCAAACTCTGGGAATTTGAAAATATCTTTTAAATTTTTGGACGTTTGGGAAAAGAAAAACTTTGGGACTTTTAAAAGTATACATTCAACATCGGGACTTCAAAATTAAATAAATTCATTTTTGAAAGTATAATTAAAAATTTGAAACCTTTAGGACTTTTGAAAATATCCCGGAAACTTTAGGACTCTAAAATATAGGGAACATTTCTCCTGAATGTCTCTTTCATTTTCTTGAGCTGCTACAACGTACGTCCTAATATCCTATTTTTGCCCAGACCGGAAGAAACTATGACAAGTAAAAAAAAATGCGCCTAAGTTTCTTCGGTGCAATCGAGTTTTCTGTACAGCGTATAATCAAGGCCACCGAAAATAGATCTGTCTTTCGGTGGTCTCTATATAATGCTGTATGAGCTGCAGCCCACGACACCATGGCATGGTGGTGGCCTATCCTATATCGTCGCCAGAAGCACGATTAGGTTAACTTTAACCTTAAATAAAATAAAAACTACTGAAGCTAGAGGGCTGCAATTTGGTATGTGTGATGACTGGACGGTGGATGATCAACATACCAATTTGCAGCCCTCTAGCCTCAGTGGTTTTTAGGATCTGAGGGCAAACAGAAAAAAAGTGAGGACAGAATAAATAGCGTACAGACAGACAAAGCCGGCATAATAGTTTTCTTTTACGAAAAAAAACTAAAAATCTAAAGGAGTGGATCCCTGAGACGGAGACTATAAAATGCCTTAGCGATTTCAAAAAAACCAGATCATCTCCAAAGTACAACAGAGAGGATGACCAAACAGTCAATATTCTACGATGGAATGACGAAAGCTGGTGATGCCTAGAGACAAGAGTTGGGTCCAAGCTGAAATAACTTTCGGATTCTGAAACAAAGTATAACTGCAAGGAATAAGACATGTTTGTGAGTATTAGAGCGGTGGTGTAAGCCTCAAAACAGCACTAATGGGAAGAAGAGAGGATTACTGATAAGGTAGAATTTTATGACACCTGTAATAATGGAATGAAATGTTAGGAATAATTTGACAAAGGCCTCACGGCTGATATTATAGTTTTCTCGTGCGCGAACTTCGAGATTATATATATAAATATATACATATATATTATATATATAGTGTGTGTATACATTTATATACACATGTGTGTATATATAATAATATATATATATATATATATATATGTATATATATATATATATATATATATATACATACATATATATATATTATATAATTATACATACAAATACATATATATATATATATAATTATACATATATATATATATATATTTATATATATATATATATATATATATATATATATATATATATATATACTGTATATACGTAGTACTTATGACTGTAGCCTAGCCTATATATCAGAGAAAATTGTAAAGATAAAGCAAGTATTTCAAGTCAAGTAAAGTAAGTGTATACTGTGTAGAAAATGGAAAGCTAAATGAAAAATTAAGTAAGGCAAATATCATAAAAATTAAGAAAAAATAATTAACAGGAACAAAATTTGTAAGCACCAAAACATAAGCTACAGGCATTACATTTACATGAGTGTGTGTGTATGTGTATGTGTATGTATATGTATGTATATATATAAATATATATATGTATGTGTGTGTATGCAGTATATATATATATATATATATATATATATATATATATATATATATATATGTGTGTGTGTGTGTGTGTGTGTGTGTGTGTAAAGTGGGCTATCATCGTTTTTACATTCCCTGAATAGAACACTCATCATTGTTTCAGACTTTAAAAAGTGAATTTAGTAGAAAGATTAATTATTACTACAAGCGTCCCTACTTTAGGAAAAGTTTCTCTCTCTCTCTCTTTTTCTGTATATCTATGTATATGTATATATATATATATATGTATATATATATATATATATATATATATATATATATATATATATATACATATATATATATATATATATATATATACATACATATATATATATATATATATATATATATATATATATATATATATATATATATATATATATATATATATATATATTCGATATCTTGATTCTACTGGAGAAAAACGGTAGAAATATCAAATGTACATCAAATAATTCGATTATTGCGTCACTAGTAGCATAAAGGTGTACTATAACCAATTACGTCATTCCTTGAAAAAGAAAAAACCCTTCTCGACGTCCATGATGGTCAGGTATCAAGCATCACTCTCCACCTCCGGGCGAAAAGTCAGTTTCTCAAGAACCGAACGAGAGAAAATGACTTCTCCTCAGCTTCTCAGGTTACATAACGTAACCTGATTCCGAAAACGGCCGAGGGGCACCTCAGAGAGAGAGAGAGAGAGAGAGAGAGAGAGAGAGAGAGAGAGAGAGAGAAAATGCTACTTTCGAAGACGAAAACAGCAACGCGACGGTTCGGAAAGAAATTCCAGACAATACTGAATGTCTGGTATGAAAAGTGCTGCGCTGGAAATTCGAAGGAACTCGAGTGTCGCGTTATTAAGGAAATCTCGAGATATGAGCTACATCCCGTTCCCGCTCGACCGTCTTTTATTCATTCTTTATTTTTCCGTCTTGAGGCGCTCGAGACAGAAAAAAAGGAATTCGTTCTTATTTCTTGGGCAAACGAAAGGTATGTATGTGCGCTAGAGAAGAATGCATCTCTGCGGTCCCTAACTGCAACCCCTTTCATTCCTTTTTACTGTACCTCCATTCCTATTATCTTCCATATTGGTATCCACCCTCTCCTAGCAATTACTTCATAGTGCAAGTGCGAGGTTTTCCTCCTGTTGCACCTTTCAGACCTACCTGCTCTCATTTTCGTTCCCAGCGCTGAATGACCTTATAGGTCCCAGTGCTTGGCCTTTGACCTGAACTCTGTAGTCCATTCCAGAGAAAAATGACGACAAAAGTAATCGAATAAGACAAACAGAGAGTAAGGCAATAATGCTTCCTCAGGAAATCTACTGACCGAAAATACGGAGGGGTAAGTTTCATAAAGTTCCAAGTTCCTCATTGGATGGGTCGAGATCGTACTCGGCTAATACTCTCCTAGGCCCGCGTTCGAGTCTCCGGCCGGCCAATGAAGAACTAGAGGAATTTATTTCTGGTGATAGAAATTCATTTTCACGGTATAATGTGGTTCGGATTCCCACAATAAGCTGTAGGTCCCGTTGCTAGGTAACCAGTTGGTTCTTAGCCACGTAAAATGTTTCTGGTCCTTCAAGGCCAGCCCTCTCTTTCTTTTTAATCACTCAGTGGTCTGAGCTGATAAACTAAGGTAAATACTTTCAGCTTTCTTTTTCCAAGGTCCTGAGCAGAAATTGTAGTCTTGATACAGGAAATATAAAACCAACAGCAAAGGGATATCTGGCTGGGACCTACGAGATCATTCAGTGCTGAAAAGGAACCTGGGAGTAAGAGCGTTTTCAAGGTGTAACAGAAGAAAAACCTCGCAGTTAGGAGAGCATAGAAAGTAAGATGGGAGAAACAGAATATGAACGGAGGTACAGTGAAAGGAATGAAAGGGGCTGAAGCTAGGGGCCGAAGGGACGCTGCAAAGATCCTTAGGTAAGGCCTACAGTGCACCTTGTGAGGTGCACTGACGGCACTACCTCCTACGGGAAACACTGTAGACTTAATTATTTTGCAGTTTTATTATTAACACCATAAAAGTTGGAGTATCATATTAATCTAATTAGCGGTAAATTCCACTTAACGCAACCAATAATTTTGCTGATTGCAGCAAAAATATAAAGGTGACATTCTTATTTTGCATATCTGAATACGATTTACTGAAAACATTCCTGCAGGGAGAAACAGTTGTTCTCCGAAATATATAGCGTTAACTTTCTACCTTTTGCCGTTCTCTCTTTTTGCTGGTGATGCTAACAGTTGTTGGGAAATAACATCAACATAAAAAAACATATCCCAGTGGAGACATGTTGAAAACATCGAGCGGATCGAGCCTTTGCTTTGTATTATGGCCTCCTCTTCATTAGATGGAATTCTGTTTCTACAGAAAATATTTCAGTCTTACATATATAGACATACCTATGTATGTATGTATATATATGCGTGTATATGTGTGTATGTGTATGTGTATATGTATATGTATATATATATATATATATATATATATATATATATATATATATATATATATATATATATAATACATATATATACACACACAATGAAACAGCTACAAGTCAATGGCATAGGATAACTAAAATACTTTACCAGTTAATTAGATTACCCATATTATTTCCAAAAATAAAAAGACACTACTCCTATAACTTTTAGCGTTCAAATGATTTAAAACAAGGGACATTATAACGTGGTCATTTCTGCAGTGTATACTTATTACATGCTAATATACTTCAACGAACCCAGAGATTTATTGGTTTGTTTGTTCGCATTACTACCAATTACGTCAGAGATAGTTTTTTCAAGTTAAATAGTCGCTGTATCGTTTAGTTATCTATTGAAATGAATATAGAATTTAGGCCAAAGGCCAAGCACTGGGACCTATGAGGTCATTCAGCGCTGGAACGGAAATTGACAGTAAAAGGTCTGAAAGGTGTAACAGGAGGAAAACCTCGCAGTTGCACTATGAATCAATTGTTAGGAGAGGGTGGATAGTAAGATGGAAGAAAGAGAATGCGAAAGGAGGTACAATAAAAGGAAACGCTCTCTACTGTGACTCTTAATTTGTATCTTAACCAGATTGCCCTGTGCAATGACTGCAGTCTGGAAACACGATCAATAATGACCGCATGATCAATATACACTGGATGTAACATCTCTCTGTAAACGAATTTGGTCTGATTTCGTCAGAGAGAGAGAGAGAGAGAGAGAGAGAGAGAGAGAGTGGGGGGGAGGGGTTGGCTTCGGGACAGTCTCATCGTATAATGTTAGGGCATCATTCATTTATTTCTGCATGAGAATACTTAAGAGCAGTATTCATAAACTACTGAATATCTCATAAAGGTGCACGTACGAGTATAGTTATGTTACAGATGTTACTACATAAGTTATACATCGGGTACATCATACGTTCAAGAGATCTCATGTTCGCATGTATATTAGTGTACGCATACAGTATATAAATGGGTTTCATTTTCATTTCAGATTTTTCAAAACAGCCTAGCTGTCTTTCCTGTACTATTCTCTCTCTCTCTCTCTCTCTCTCTCTCTCTCTCTCTCTCTCTCTCTCTCTCTCTCTCTCTCTCTCTCTCCCGTGCAATGTAAGTTTAATGTACACTTAAGACGAAATAAATCCAAAATATATTTACTCGTCCTCATCCCAAATTTCTCCATTGTATTCTAAAATCTCTCTCTCTCTCTCTCTCTCTCTCTCTCTCTCTCTCTCAATTCCTTCCGGGCCCAAGATATGTAATTACGCATCAAATGAAGAAAATCGATATACGCATCTTGCATGTGAAACAAGAGATAATTAGTCTCAGTCTTGTCACACAACGGCTATTAACACGTGAAATATTGTCATTATTCAGAAGATGAAGAACCCTATTCTTGTGGAACAGACACACAGGGGCCGTTATTATTATTATTATTATTATTATTATTATTATTATTATTATTATTATTATTCAGAAAATGAACCCTATTCATACGGAAGAAACCCACAAAACCCATTATTATTATTATTATTATTATTATTATTATTATTATTATTATTATTATTATTATTATTATTATTCATTGAAGATGAAGAACCACACACCCATTGTGAACAAAATTATTACATTATTATTATTATTATTATTATTATTATTATTATTGAGAAAATGAACATCATTCATATGGAACAAGTCCACAACAGGACCATTGACTCGAAATTCAAGGTTCCAAAGAATATTATTATTAATTATTATTATTATTATTATTATTATTATTATTATTATTATTCAGAAGATGAAGAACCCTATTCATGTGGAACAAAACCACACACCCATTATTATTATTATTATTATTATTATTATTATTATTATTTATTCAGAAGATGAACATTATTCATTACAAACCCATTATTATTATTATTATTATTATTATTATTATTATTATTATTATTATTATTCAAAAGTTAACCCTATTCATATGGAACAAACCACTGACCTTGAAATTCAACCCAAGAATATTAAGGTGTTCATTAGAAGGGAAGTAATAAAGTACAGGAAAGAGGAGATCAGTTAACAGAAAAAAACAGATACATGAACATTATTCAATAAAATGGTAAGTAAACATGGCTAAAGGCTGGTCACAAACCCTATTACCTTCTACTGAATCTTTCTAATGAATGCCTTAATATTCTTTGGAAGCTTGAATTTCGAATCAGTGGCACCTGTGAGCTTGGTCCAAGTGAATAGGGTTCATCTTAATAATAATAATAATAATAATAATAATAATAATAACGGGTTTGTGGGCTTGTCCCATATGAGTAGGGTTCATCATCATCAGAGCCCAATAAGCTTGTCCCATTGGTAAATCATCATCATCACCGATGAGGTTTGTGGGTTTGTTTCAGCTTCGGCATGTAATAATAGGTTCTATTGCATACGGCTTCAGGCCAATGGGAACGCTGGAATGACTTGACATTCCTTAGTTGCGGACTTCTCTTTCAGTGGATGCGAGCTTCGCTCGCCTAAATTTGTCATTTCATGGGAAAAGTTCGCCGACTGCAACCAGTTGGTTCTCAGAATTGTTCGACGCGTTTCGACAGACTCTTCTGTCACCCCGGGAGCTGAAGGCCCGTGTTATAAATTCAGAATTCTGAGGACCTATGCAATTTCTGCCGAAGCTCTCTTACTAGCTCTTCCAACCTGAAGCTCAATCAATGACATCCCGGAACAGTCTGTCGAAACGCGTCGCGGCAACAGTTGTATCTAGAACTAACTGTATAGAATATATAAAGCAGAATGCCAGATTTTGACTTTTCCCCCATTGGGAAGAGAAAATGACAAATATAGGCGATGCTGTTAGCCACGCACCTCCACTGAAGAAGAAGTCCGCAATAAGGAAAATAGAAAAGTCTTCTACAAAATAAATGCAGCTGAAGCAAGCAATAACTTTTCCCCAATAGAACCTGTTTAAAAGAGGTCTGCTGCCAAATTATAATAATAATAATAATAACAATAATAATAATAATGAAAAACAAATCCGCAGTTATGTATGGTACATTGCATTTTAAAAATAAATCTCTGCAGAGAGCTTTCAGGAATCCGTTCGATTCCCTTTTCGTAAAAAGACTGAAAATGGGAATCGAACAGATTTAAGCTCTCCGTAAGATTTATTTTTAGATGTACGGCTGCCCTTACATAAGTATTAGTTTGTTTCTCCGACTCATGCTCATGCTACTATAATATGTAATAATAATAATATAATAATAATAATAATTGCCACATTCACTTGGGCCTACCTACGCTGATATTAATTCTTGTGTGCGTGATTTTTACTTCTTGAAATAGTCAGTAAAGAATTAAACAGTGATTCTACATGTAAAAATAATGAATACGATTATCAATCATTTACCTGTACATAAGATTTCATGTTATTAAAAACAGGACCACCTCCCACGGGATAAATTTCCTTTAGATTAAGCTCCACCAGAGTTTTAGCGTAATTAGCCATAATTGATGACATCAATTAATCAAACGGCAGACTGCTAAAGCTTGGAAATGAGTCAGAGAGATTAATAGGTACATCACTCTGACGGAAATATATTATGTTTATGCCTTCCATCGGGATTTTACAACCGAAAGTTTTCTAATTCCATCAACAGGCCTGTCTTTGGGGATAAATAATTCTTTGAAACACTGCATTTCCTAATTAAAACTCGAATATTTCTCTCTCTCTCTCTCTCTCTCTCTCTCTCTCTTGATCTTTAGAATTTTTTATAGGTAAATTATGGTTGGTTTTACTGAAACATAATATTTTGTATGTAGAAGACAGGCGATTGCTTATTCAGGACATTTAATATTGCCCGCTACATTAAGGTCAGGAAATTTAATGTTTTGATTACATGGGTGACTGAAGATGACGTGAAAATAGGAGAACCAATCTGTTATTGAATGGAATATGTTGGGAACGCGGCTGACATATTTAAATGTGGGTAGCGGTGTCCGTAGAGTTTTCGCACCAACGTTCGATAGAAGCTACACCAAGCGTGTTTTTTGTGTGTGTGTAATATGGGAAACTATTGTTGACGTATTTTATTAATTTACTGATTTCCAAGTAATAAAATCATGTTTATGATGTTTCGATTGATAATTATTATTTTTCATCAATATAATAAAAAAAATACTATCCACAGTGTTTAACCCCTTGTATCTCCAACTGCTATCCATAAAAGCACTACTATCAATCGCTTGAACATTAATATTACTTTAACAATATAAAATAAGATTTACCACTACCACAACAATAAGAAAAAGAAAGCTTGAAATGTAGTGAACAATAAAAATTAAAATGTCCAGTCAATCTTTACTATTGCTCCTGTTGGCGGCAGTGTTAGTGTTGGTGTCAGTGATTACATAACAGCTGTAATTTCTAATTACCTTAACCTATTCAAAACTTTACAGAATATGAACCTAATTTAATGTTATATTAATTCAGACAATTCTAATCTTATCTCTGGTAAGCCTTACACTTTCTTTCCAAGCCTAATTTTTCATTCTCTTCCATATTTCTCTCCTTAGATAGATAGAATATACAATTTAGGCCGAAGGTCAAGCGCTGGGACCTATGAGGTCATTTAGCGCTGAAAGGAAAATTGAGAGCAAGAGGTTTAACAGGTGTAACAGGGGGAATACCTCGCAGCTGCACTATGAAACAACTGTTAGAAGAGGGTGGAAAGCGAAATGGCAGAAAGAATACGAATGGAGACACAGTAAAAGGAATGCAAGGGGTTGCGGCTAGTGGTCGAATGGACACTGCAAAGAACCTTCACTAATGCCTACAATGCAGCTCGTGAGGTGCACTGACGGCATTAGCCCCCTACGGAGAATTTCTTTGCTTATTCGTCATTCTAACTCATCTCAAAGTCATTTGAGATGAGTTAAAATTACCTCATTAACATTTCCAACTCCTTCCCTTTAGTTAGTTTCTGAACGAATTTAAAAAAAAAAAAAGCCTCAAGAAGGAACAGGGTCCCCCACTTTTGAAACTTGCCTAGGATTAAGTTCACAAAGTTCTCTTTTGCGTCTGAAGGTCTCAAGCCAAGATACTAATCACTCATTTAGTCTTGAAGATGGGAAAATGCGAATGTCGCAATTACAATCTCCTCTAGAGAGATTTCTTGAAGTTGAGATTTCTTTCCAACAATCATCCGACTGATAAGAGAACTAGTATACCTGTCAGTCTAATAATCATTTCCAGGTGTAGAGTGTATCTTAATTATCTGCTTTCAGGAGTATATACTGATTTAGATTAGGTGATCCATGAGATTATGAGGCAGATCATCAGGCAAGATTGGGGCTACACAGGCTGATTACCTTCACCCAATGAAAGGAAGTTGTATTTTTCACTTTGATGTCACTCCCGACTCGCGAATGAGGTTTAGAAGATGAAATAATACTAGTTTTTTTTTTCATCAAATCATCCGTTTCAATTCACTTTATTTACTCTCGGTGTGACTTGAAAATGTGGTCATTCGTGGCCATTTTTTCATCCAATTAACTCCATATTTTATTTCATTTATAAATCCGTTATGTATCAGTTGTTATTTATGGATAAAAATTATAGCAATCACAAATGCAGTAATGATTTTTAGTCTTCTGTAAAAGAAAACTGTTGCGCCGGCTTTGTCTGTCCGTCCCCACTTTTCATGTCAACCCTCAGATTTTAAAAACTACTGAGGCTAGAGGGCTGCAAATTGGTATGTTGGTCATCCACCCTCCAATCATCAAACATACCAAATTGCAGCCCTCTAGCCTAAGTACTTTTTATATTATTTAAGGTTAAGGTTAGCCATAATCGTGCTTCTGGCAACTATATGGGATAGGCCACCACCGGGCCGTGGTTAAAGTTTCATGGGCAGCGGCTCATGCAGCCTTATACCGAGACCACCGAAAGATAGATCTATTTTCGGTGGCCTTGATTATACGCTATAGCGGCTGTACAGAAAACTCGGTTGTGCTGAAGAAACTTCGGTGTATTTTTTACTTGTTTTATTATTATTCTGACAATAGAATAATTTGACCACAACCGTTACCCTTGAGATCGATCTCGTGGTATCAATTCCGGTGTGAATGCTAATACACTCATACCAGTTACAATTCCGGATAAAAGGGAAAAGGGTTAAGCGGAAGGTAACATCTTACCCAAATAAAAAGTGCGTTACTATTGCTTGTAACAAACCGTAGCGGGCTGCAGCTTGAAGTCATGGGTTGCAATGGCATCCGGAAGCAGGAAGAGTAGGCTACCTAAGTACGAGTGAGACCCCTTTGATTCTACTACGGTCTATAACAAGACTCAATTTAGTTTATTTTGTGTAAGCAAAGTCACTTTCCTGAGCTATTCCAAGTGCTCATACCTAAAGTTTTAAGTAAGTTATTTCTTTAAAAATTTCATAATTTTAGGAGATTTCACGTTTCTTCTTTGTCGGAATACAAGCTTTAGACTTTGGCACACGGCCTACAATGCAGAGGTGGTGCTATCGGTGTACTACCGTTACAGTTACATTTCTAATAAATACTAATATTATGAGAATTAGCTGTTAGAATAACAGTAACTTTGTATTCTCTGCAGCACAATTCAAAATGGTTTGGAGCGCCCTAAGCGAGAAGCCAAAACAATGGACGGGGTTGGAGCCTGGCTCCAGCAATTTTCTGGGATGGATGACGGCTGTCAAAGACCTGCGCGCCCTCTATGTGGAGGCAGAGGAACTGAATTCGCTTGCCCAGCCCTTCATCAGATCCACCCGGCCTGAATATTACGCAGGTAAGATGTGTAAGTATGTACATCTCATTCGGACTGATTTTTTTTTCTTTTACTTTTTTCATACTGTATATTGATCATAGGAAGATCACAGAACAAATGTACATTATATAGCTTATATATATATATGATATATATATATATATATATATATATATATATATATATATATATATATATCAATCAAACATATACATATACATATAATATATAATTATATATTATATATATATTATATATACAGTATATACATAATTGTATATAATTATTACATATATATGTCATATATATGCATACATACATATATATATATATATATATATATATATATATATATATATATATATATATATATATATATATATATATATATATATATAAAACAATCATGTTCTTCATTCTGTGGACTGCCTCTCTCTCCCTTCTCAGAAATAATTTTTGTATTTTATTCAGTAAAGTCGTGAGTTGGACCTTCTGTACCACCACAGTGCAGATACATTTATAGGAAAAAAATCCGAGAAACCGTAAAAGTAACTTGCGGTGAACTGAAAGAAAACTGCTTATTACGGTCTATGTATTGTGGGACCCTCCTTAGCTTTAAAGAAATCCCTAGGCGTCACACAGGACTTTGTTTAAATAGGGAAAATTACTCAGTACTCCTTTCAGTGAGTTTTGGATAAACATGATGAAGAAATCAGACGAAACAGATGGATGGATATGTATACTATCTAATGCACTGAGCCACAGAGATGCAGTCATATGTGATTGTGTAAATTCATACAGATAGTTCATGCGCAATGAGACCACAACATTCGGTTGCAGGAAATTCAATTTTGAGCAGAATTGTAGTATTTCACTCTCGTGGTCTTTCACGATCATTTTTAAAAATGTTACGAGTTTATATGTAGTTACGAAGTGGACAAGTTGACTGCCTTTCGTAATCTCGATTTTGATACAGAAAATTTAGAGCCATGTAGCCACTGCGTCACATAGACCATGAACAATTTCTAAAGATGTACCTGCAAACAAGTACAGGAATCGCAAACTATCAAGGTTCCAAGTAACCTCTCTCTCGAATGAGATTTCCAAGGGCCCACCAAATGAATTTCTCTCCACGAGAACATGTTATTTCTTACACTCACGACCACAGACCTCGAATACTTTGGGGCTTCGTGGCTAAAAGCTGAAGAAAGCAGAATCGCGCGATGACTTTCAGAAAAAAATATATCCTGACAAGATGGAATATGTTTCTGTCAACACACCCGTCACTTTAGATGACCATTTGAATTTTGTCTGCAAGATTTTCTGTCCGTTTTTTCTTCCTAGATGTAAAGCAAACCTTTGGGTTCATGGTTGAGTGATTCGACAGCTTGCCAAGGCTAGAAACTAACTCTCATATGATGAATGACAAATCTGACAAATTACCTCAAATATTCAGGGGTTCATGAGCATTGTGTTAATTGAATATCATACGAGTTTGCAATAACAGTGAGCAATTTCTTCTTGCTTTGCAGCACCTTGAAAACTTCACTCTCCAAAAATATAAGATTTATATTCCTATCGCCTTCTCGCAGATGATCACAGGTGAAGTCTCACTATGCTGGTATTTCCCTTTATTTTGCAGAACTTGGCGGTTTACTGCAACCAGGCTTTTGGGAAATACCTCTGTCTACAAAAATTTTCAACACTACTGGGAAGCCTTTCGCTAATCCACAGAACGTCCTGAATGGTAGAATCTTTTGTATCTTTTTTACAGTTTTGTCAAGTACATAGTGCCTTTAAGTGCCCTCCACTGCACAATTCTTTTTATTCAGTTTGCTCATTGAGTGCCTTTGGGTGTTATAGATAAATTGCAGGTACTTGACGATGGCTTTGTACATTTTTTTTAGAAATCCCTTGACCATGGGTTGTTTTTCGTAACACTGGTTTTACTGCCAACTATAAACAGTGGCTTTCCATATTACCCCCTTCCCCTCAGAAGTATCCACCCATTTTTGATAGCCACTTGTATCTGGAGAAAATGCAGTGCCATAAAACCATTCTTGAATGACACCCCTTAATATAGTTGCTTTCAATGGCAATTCCTTCAATCCCAGGAGTGGAGCAACTCGTGGAGAGCCAATCTGATCGGTGCGTATCGGAAACCGGACGACCCGACCTTGACGACCAAGAGGAAAGGGGAAAAGGACCTGTGACCGTCCGAGGGAAATGCTCCCTGGGCAGAGAATGCTGGGACTTGATGACAAAACCTGGGTATTCTGGATACTCGCTGACTCACCAGGTCTTCTACTTAGTCATTGGATTACAGGTAACTTTTTAACTGTATATTAGAATATAGCATTTAGACCCAAGGCCAAGCGCTGGGACCTATGAGGTCATTCAGTGCTGAAAGGGATATTGACGGTAAGGAGGTTTTGGAAGGTGTAACAGGAGGAAAATCTTGCAGTTGCACCAAGAAACAATATTATTGTTAGTATTGTTAGCGAGGGTGGAAAGTCAGATGGAAAGAAGAGAATATGAACGAACTTACAGTACACGGAATGAAAGGGGTTGCAACTAGGGGCCGAAGGGACGACGCAAAGACCCTTAAGTGGTGCCTACAGTGCACTACGTGAGGTGCACTGACGGCACTACCACCCTACGCGACTTGTTAACTGTATGGAATATTTAGGAATTGTTTTCGATGAAAAAGACTATGAGTTCCAATAACGTAGTAGCCCTCACTGTCTCCTCGCTGTTACGGACCCCTCGAACGCAAATACTATGCCAATCAGTTTCTGATTGAATAAACAAAATTACAGCTGAAGTCTATCAATCATGCCTGACATGTACCAGGTCCTCTGCCATCATAATCTCTGGAGATGCGCATTTTAATGTTTTAGATATTGCCCATGCTTTGGACAGGGTATGCTTCAAGGCACCGCTGTTTACGGTTCAAGCCTTTGCTTTACTCTTCGAATCTGATTTCTGTTCACTAACGGTCAATAAGTTGTGAGGATACTGCTTCTGTCTATTTATCCACTTCCATTAATACCTGATGGACATCGAGTTACCACCCTAAAAATGTTTGCTAGGGTTCAAAGTTAAATAAGGTCTAATATGATAATCAGTGAGTCTGTAAACTGCCAACCCTGAGAAATCGTTTGCGTAATATTCACTGACCCTATCAACAACAGCACCATTCTTATTTTGCTTTTCAAAGAGATGAAAATATGAGCCCGAGAGTTAGTGTTATTTATGTTTCAACATTAGGCTACTAATCTTGTTAAAATCCCTTTTGAAATTAGTAGTGTCTTGGCTGGGCCCGCTACCCACCTGAAGGCGACAAGGCTAGAGGGTGGTTTGAAGGCAATTCTAGAAGCGAGAGACCAAACGCAGATAGCGTGGTACAGCTAAGGAAGGAACCAGGGATTATTAATTTACAATTTTTTTTTCCAAGGACATGTTCAGTAGTATTCAAGCATAACGGATTTGCGTCTAATAAAGACAGTTCGAGCTAGACGTACCACTGCTACAACTTGAATTGTCACAGGCAACTGGCTTTTTTAAGTTATCTGGAAGGTACCACTTTGAACAGATGGACAGATGGAATTTTAGTGACACACCCCAAGCAAAGGGAACCGAAGTCCATCCGGTGCTAGATATGAAAAAATAGCAGGATAATATAATATAAAAGATGAACCCTTTAAAAACTTTCATTTCACTCAGCTATCATCAAGGTGAATCAAGTTTCAAAAGTTGATTTGGCGAGAGGAAATCTTATCTGAAAATACAAAAGGAATATGGCAGTGCTGTAAGTTAGAATCTAAAACCAGACTCCTCCTTACCATTACGAGGCTAACATATTATTAACGGATATAACCCTTCCGTACTGTGGATTTCATGTTCCCAACAATCAGCTTATTGTTTCGTATTATGAACTTACGACATGTGTAAATCTTATATATTTTCATTTGCTCTTACAGGCAGGATGCGGGAACCAACTAGAGCTCTTTGCGAAGCACACAGTAAGGCATGGGAAGAGGATGACGGTCGAAAAACTCTTGGAAGAAATATGTTACTCCATTCTGGACGAGGCTAATGCAATAGCGGAGGCTGAATTCCCAGAAACAAGACAGGACCTCTTCATGGAGCAAGGTGAGTGTTGCCAGATTTTGTGAACGAGAATCAAGCATTAGCAAGGAATGAATCACGTGTTTACTTATGTTTCCATAATGTTCAAGGTGCTCCTTTTTTTAAAATTATTTTTCCTCAAGAGCTGTATCTCAGTTTTCGTGCACTGCAGCAAAATGCAACTGTTCTTGTCTTAGGGAACTTTTACCAAGAAGGACACCATACGAAATGTGGTTGATCAAACGGTTAACGTTGCGAAAGACTTTCTTCATTACCTGAATTTTAACACTGATTTGTGTCATTCAGAAACTGTTTCCGTGATGTCAACCTGTTGGTTTGCTTCCCTCCTACAGGAGCACTTTGTGGCATCCTAGGTTACCGGGACTTTTTCAAAAAGCAATGGCTGGCGAAGGTTCTCTCCTGGCAGAAGCCAACAGGGTGCTTTGGCGACTTCCGGCTGTTCAGGGCCTCTCATAAGCATTTATCAAAAGTAGACAAAAATTTTCGTCCCAAAAATAACAGGTATGTGACCCGTGTGACAGTCCATACTCTAGTTTGATTTGTGCCTCAATGTGGACATGGTCATTAACATCCTAATATGAAAATAAATCATCATAAATTCTGTAGTTGTTATTTTATAAATCGTTCTTGAATGTGTGGCCATTTATTCAGAATGTCAGTTCTCATCATCTCTGCAAGTTATTACATCCCTTATGTAAGAGCTGATTTGTTAAAACTTCAGCATTTTCTGGTCACTAACAAACAGAATGACCAAGCCCTCTTATTTTTTTTTAATGCCAGGGTATGTGTTCCTAAAAACAAAGGAATCCTTTTCTTTAAGCTGTCTGACGACATATTCCTCGTGAAGTTGTTTGGCCTTCCTTACTTATCCACCAAATTGGTTTTAACCTTCGCTGAAATTAATCATTCAGTGTTTTACAGTTGTAGTTTGTCCAGTTAAGAATAAGGAGTCATGATGGCAGGGATAAAGTGGCCTTATAACATATACGTAGATACAAAAAAACCAGTTCTTTCTCATTTACCTTATTTCCTCCTTTCAGGGTCAAGAGGGAAGAGAGCCCAATGGAAGGGAACTGCCTGGCTCACAGAACTGCAGTGGCTCTTGGAAATCTAAGCCTCTATGTGAGGTTTCTTGCTATGGCACTGTTCACTTAAAATAGCAAAATATCGGCGTCCCTGTCCTAGGCTGGCGATATAGGCCTAGTCCTTGTTATTCCATCCTAAGTTTGTTTTCAGAAACTTTGCTAGTAATAATCCTTGTAACTTTGGCATTTTTAGTAACACTCGAGTGCTTAGCTGTATAATCTCAAATGATTACCTTGTGGTACTTGTGGAAACTTATGATAATTATGCGTTACTTGTGGAAACTCCAGATGACTACGATGTGTTACTTGTGAAAACCCCAGAATATCACTAAGTATTATATGTGGAAACCTCAGATGATAATAATTTATTACTCGTGGAAACCTCATATGATAGTTATGTATTACTTGTGGAAACCGCAGAATATAATTACGTTACTTGTGGTAAACTCAGCTTTTAATTATGCTTCCTTCTCAATTAACTCATGATTCCTGCCTTGTCGACAAAAATCCAAAAGGTTGACGCTATAGAGACAGGGTGTCAATTATAAACATTCTGAAATGTTTGGAAATGTTAGTGTCATCTTTTTAGTAATTATATACATATACATATACATATATATATATATATATATATATATATATATATATATATATATATATATATATATATATATTTATATATATATATATAAATGGATAGTATGTATAACATGTATGTATGTTCTAGCATAACTCTGAAACACATTGAGCAATTTCAACCAAACTTAGTACACATATGACTTACTATCTTGAAAATAATACTGGGGGTAAGACATCACTAACACCAAAGGGCACCAATGGGGTGGGGTGGGAAGGGCCTCCCTGAAAATGGCTGGTTCTGCCCTTAGACTTAGTAACTAAGTAAACCCTAAAAAATTTATCATACCTCATTTCAGTATACATATGACTTACTATCTTGAAAAGAATATTGTGGGGTAAGACATCACTGGCATCAAAGGGGGTGGGGGTGGGAAGAGGGTGACTAGTGTCTAATCCATAGTTTTCGAGGTCGCTGAGATGAATAATGACACACACATGCCCTTTAAGTCCAAGTTCAGCCCCTATAGAAATGGGGGGTGAGAAGTACAAAATGCTGGGTGATGTAACTGAAGCAACCATCTTAACAGGAAAGAGAGAGAGAGAGAGAGAGAGAGAGAGAGAGAGAGAGAGAGAGAGAGAGAGAGAGGAAGACAGGGAGAGAGTGAGTAGTGAGGGTGTTAGGGAGAGAGAGAGAGAGAGAGAGAGGGTGTTAAGGAGGAAGGTGAGAGAGAGAGAGAAATTTATAGGTTGCCATTCAGAGTTTTCCCGGGCAGCGCCGGGTTGGTCAACTAGTAACTTTTATATCAAGAACCATTTACTTCTTGAGTGGTTAACCATTTGCAAAGGGAGCCAAGCAAAAAATCTTCATTTCAACCCATTTCAAAAATGATCATGGCAGGTCACAAGAACGGAATGGAATATAAAATTTAGGCCAAAGGGCAAGCGCTGGGACCTATGAGGTCATTAAGCACTGAAGAGAGTAAAAAGGTTTTAAAGGTGTAACAGAAGGAAAACCTCGCAGTTGCACTAAGAACCAATTGTTAGGAGAGGACGGAAAGTAATATGGAATAAAAAATAAATACATGAACGGAGGTAAGGGAATGAGAGGGGTTGCAGCTAGGGGCCGAAGGGACGATCACAAGAATGAAACTGTCCAATATTATGCTCATAATCAAGTTTCCCTCACCAGAATACTGTGCTCTCGTCAAATATGCATGAACTATCTTCACGACTATATACAATCACATCTGAGTGCGTCTCCGTAGCTTAGTGCATCAGATATTATACATAGGCCTATCCATCCATTTGTTTCACATCATTCCTTCGTGTTTGTCACAAACTCAACCAAAGGAGCACTGAGCAATTTTCCTCATTTAAACAGTCCTATGTGGCGTCTTGGAGATTCTTTAGACCTAGGGAGGTTCCCAAACTACAAAACTTTCAGTTCATCAAAAGTCATTTTTAAGTTTCTCGTATTATTCTTTGCTCTATAAATGTGTCCGCAGTATGGAGATCCTGAAGGTTTAACTCATGGCTTTACTATATATAAAATATAGAATATTTCGACAAGGGGGAGAGAGAGGCAGTCAACAAGAGTGAAGGGCGTGACTACAACAACGATATATATATATATACATATATATATATATATATATATATATATATATATATATATATATATATCATTCTGACTCGTCGGGATCGAACCCAGGTCTCGGGTGGAAAGCAAGGGCGTTAACCACTGGAGCCATACAAGTCTAAAGAAGTTGGAACCTGAGAGCAACTGCAAGGAATTACCTGGGCAAGCTAACTGCTTGCATACCAGCAGTTTTCCCCAACTTCCCCGACTCAGCAATGGCCAATAGACAACATTTCATTGAATTATCCCTTCTGAGTGAATAAGATAGAAATCATCAACACACAATCACGTGTGGAACGAAATAAATTTCTGACTCACGTCGGGATCGAACCAGGTCTCTCAGGTGGAAAGCAAGGGCGTTAACCACTGGGCCATACAAGTCTAAAGTTGGAACCTGAGAGCAACTGCACCCAAAGGAATTACCTGGGCAAGCTAACTGCTTGCATACCAGCGAAGTTTTCCCCAACTTCCCGACTCTTAATGACCCAATAGACAACATTTCATTCGAATTATCCCTTCTACAGTGAATAGATAAATCATCAACACACAATCACGTGTGGAACAGAAATAAATTTCTGACTCACGTCGGGATCGAAGACAGGTCTCTCAGGTGGAAAGCAGGGCGTTAACCACTGGGCCATACAAGTCTAAAAGAAGTTGGAACCTGAGGCAACTGCACTGAGGAATTACCTGGGCAGCTAACTGCTTGCATACCAGCAGTTTTCCCCAACTTCCCGACTCAGCAATGACCCAATAGACAACATTTCATTCGAATTATCCCTTCTGAGTGAATAAGATAGAAATCATCAACACACAATCGCGTGTGGAACAGAAATAAATTTCTGACTCACGTCGGGATGAACCCAGGTCTCTCAGGTGGAAAGCAAGGGCGTTAACCACTGGGCCATACAAGTCTAAAAAGTTGGAACCTGAAGCAACTGCACCAAAGGAATTACCTGGGCAAGCTAACTAACTTGCATACCAGCGAGAGTTTTCCAACTTCCCGACTCAGCAATGACCCAATAGACAACATTTCATTCGAATTATCCCTTCTGAGTGAATAAGATAGAAATCATCAACACACAATCACGTGTGGAACAGAAATAAATTTCTGACTCACGTCAGGATCGAACCCAGGTCTCTCAGGTGGAAAGCAAGGCGTTAACCACTGGAGCCATACAAGTCTAAAGAAGTTGGAACCTGAGAGCAACTGCCCAAAGAGATTACCTGGGCAAGCTAACTGCTTGCATACCAGCGAAAAGTTTTCCCCAACTTCCCCGACTCAGCAATGACCCAATAGACAGCATTTCATTCGAATTATCCCTTCTGAGTGAGTTCAAGATAGAAATCATCAACACACAATCACGTGTGGAACAGAAATAAATTTCTGACTCACGTGGGATCGAACCCAGGTCTCTCAGGTGGAAAGCAAGGCGTTACCCTGGAAGCCATACAAGTCTAAAAGAAGTTGGAACCTGAGCAACTGTTTCACCTGAGGGCCTGGGTTCACTAACTGCTTGCATACAGCCAGTTTTCCCCAACTTCCGACTTGCTGACATTCAATAGACAACATTTCGATTGAATTATCCTTCTAGGTGAATAAGATGAAAATGGGGGAAAATCACGTGTGGGAAACAAATTTCTGACTCCGTCTAGGATCGAACCAGGTCTCTCAGGTGGAAAGCAAGGGCGTTACCACTGGGCCATACAAGTCTTAAGTTGGAACCTGTTTTGCCCCCCGAGAGACTGGGCAAGCTAACTGCTTGCATACCAATGGATTTCCCCCAACTTCCGACTCAGCAATGACCCAATAGACAACATTTCATTTATTATCTCTCGAGGATTCAAGATGAAATTTCATCACGCACATTGCTGAGTCGGGAAGAAATAAATTTCTGGTTCAAGCTGCGTGGATTTGCCCAGGTAATTCTGGAGTGGAAAGCAGGCGTTAACTGTGTTCCATACAAGTCTAAAAGCTTTCGACTTGTACCTGAGCAACCAGTGGGTTACCTGGGCTTTCCAACTGACAGACCAGCAGTTTTCCCCAACTTGAGTCAGAAATGATTTCAATAGACAACATTGATTCGAATTATGATTTTCTGAGTGAATAAGAGGGAGAAATCATCAACACACAATCTGTGTGGAACAGTCATTTCTGAGTCGGGTTGTGAAGGTCTCAGGTGGAATGCAGGCGTTAACCACTGGGCCCAAGTCTCCTTGCGGAACCTGGGTTCAACTTTAGACTTGTATGGCAAGCTAACTGGTTAACGCCCTGCTTTCCCCACCTCCCGAGACTTGTCTGATCCCAATAGTCAGACATTTCATTAATTATCCACTTCTGAGTGAATGATGATAGAAATCATTCAACACACAATAATTGAATGGAAATGTTGCTCATTGGCCATGGAGTCGTAGTTGTGGTATCTGGTGGTATGCAAGGCAGTTAGTTTGGCCATACAAGTCTAAAGGGTGCAACCTGGTTCCAACTTCTTTTAGAGTGGGCAAATAACGGCATACCACCTGAGAGACCTGGGTTCGATCGATGTGAGTCAGAAATTTGTTTCTGTTCCACACGTTTTATGTGTTGATGATGTCTTTATTCACTCAGAAAGATAAATTGAATGAAATGTTTGTCTATTGGGTCATTGCTGAGTCAGTTGAGAAAACTCGGTTGCATGTATACAACGTTGCTGCTCAGGCACTTCTTGGGTGCAGTTTCTCTCGGTTCCAACTTTTAGATTAATATTGCCCAGTGGTTAACGCCCTTGCTTCCTACCTGAACCTGGGTTCGATCTATGACGTGATCAGAATTTATTTCTGTTCCACGTGCATTGTGTGTTGATGATTTCATCTTATTCACTCCAGAGGATAATTCGAATGAAATGTTTGTCTATTGGGTCATTGCTGAGTCGGAAGTTGGGGAAAACTCGCTGGTATGCAAGCAGTTAGCTTGCCAGGTAATTCCTTTTAGAGTGCAGTTGCTCTCAGGTTCCAACTTCTTTTAGACTTGTATGGCCCAGTGGTTAACAGCCCTTGCTCCACCTGAGGACCTGGGTTCCAGTCCCGACGTGAGTCAAGAAATTTATTTCTGTTCCACGATTATTAGTGTTGATGATTTCTATATATATATATCTGTATATATATAATATATATATATATATATATATATATATATATATCTTGTAACGTGTGTGTAAAAATACATATATAGGCTATATCACTCTCGGCTAGGTTAAACTAGTCTATAGCTCAACAAACCTGAGTAAAAAAATACAGCGCAGCTAAAATCAAGGCTAATGTGAAAATATCAGGTCATAAAAGAGCAAACTTTAACCTTTCTTGATTGAAAATCTTATTACTGACTGCCCTGATTATCTCAAAACTTACATGATGATGACTATCGTTGGCCATACCAGCGAATGTCACTGGCCTAGTCTTCGTCATAACACCACAGGGCACGCACTAACTCGTCTACAAAGCAACACTGCAGAGGTCATTGACCTAATGGGTCATGACACCAAAAGTAACTGACCTCGTGGGTTAGGTGATGGCTTCGTTGCTATGCCTAAGTCCTCTGGGCTATAACAAGGGGCCATGGATACCAAGGTCAATGAAACAAATCCTTATCAACATTTTCACAGAAGGTTGTTGATCAATAGGCCTAGCCTTCTAGGTAGGAGAGCCTACCTAGGTAAGGTGCCAGATTTTAAGCAAATAGTGAAAAAAACCCTAAATTTTTCACTTGTATCTTAACTCTTAACTAAGTGCCGAAATAACTTCAAAGCCTGACTGGACTCATTTGACTCATTTTGGTTTAAAGCAAATGCGCGAACAAGCGAGCTGTACCAAGCGTGACATGCAAATCGCCGATCTAAATATCCTCACTCGTGCACGAAAGCACAGCAAGAATCATTTCTCACCCACTCAAATCCATGCACTGCTACATGCTCAAGGAGAACGTAAAAATTAGGCGCATTAGCCCAACAAATGCAAGTGCCTAAGAACAACGGAAGAAATTCCCCAGCAAACCTTAAAGGTAACAAAATCGTGGTCACAAACTCTCTCTAACACAAGGACACTTTCTTATCACCGGAAGATTATAGTCGCTAGTAATCACGTAATACACAATGCGTGTATTTGCCCGAACATCCTCTAAGTTGGGGGGAGACTTGTATTCAGAAGACTGTCATTACAGCGACATATTTGGCATTGGCAATTGAGTGAACACGGTCATAACAAATTGGTTAACATGAGCACTAGATTAATACAAATCTCATTATACTGTTAAAAAGGCAATAAAAACTAATATATATAAAACAAGCACGACAAACAAATGAAGAGGCAACAATATGTCTATATGGAAAACACAATAATAAACGCAAATATCCTAGCAGTGAAAAATACAGTTTTAATAACGTAAGAAAACAAATAAAAATACCATTAAACAATACCACAAATACAAAAAAGCCGTATTCTTAAAAAATCAACATAAAGGAGCATGCAAGAAATCACTGTGATGAAAAGCATAAACAAGCAAAACAAACTAAACCCAACACAGGGACGAATGTAGAACCTCTGGTGGGACATCGTCAGTGAAAAAAAACGTTTTCACACGTCACTACATATTTCACTAAATTACAACAACAACAAATAATCTAAGGTACCCTAACGATCACAAATAAACATAACCTGAAGGTAAACGTAACCTGAAAATAACCATAACCTGAACGCTGGTTAACCTATGACGTTCTTCCTAGGAGTCAAAAGTTCAACACTCACCAAAGGCAGCTCACTTTCGTCTTCAGGTGTAGGCTGATCCTTGATGGTCGTGGGGAAAGGGGGGGGGGAAAGGGGGACTGTGTTGGGGTAGATCGTGTGATGGAAGGGGAGATGGAAGAGGTGGTAGCGGGAGTGAATGGGTTATGGATGTGGGGGGAGAATTATGAAGCATTAAGAGGAAAAGGGATGGAGCATTTGTGACACGAGTGAATGAATTTCTAGTCCTAGGTCCAATTATTTATTAAATAGGAATAAAATCATTAAGGTAACAGAACCGTCGGTGTATATTAACGGTTAAATTTAGTCTGAAATTACCAAAAAATTTACGTATTTTGACTTTCACTGTTTTAGCTTTAAAAACTTTTGGTAGAATTTCCAAAATACTTTAATACGCCTAAAGCAAACTTTCTTAGCACTGCAAGTAGCTACACTATTTCAGACTAATTGATTTTATATAAGTTTACAGTAATTAAAACCTATCAAAATACATTTACTAGTGACAGTCGGTATCCTGTTTCTTTCTATATGTTTTATACATAGACCTACATTAGTATTCTTCATATAGCGAGCAGCTGCTATATTTTTAAACCAATGCATTTTGTATAAATTTACAGTAATTCAAAAATATAGTTTACCATTATATGTTAAAATGTTCGATTTTTGGGGATTCTTGTTATTGACTTATGGGGTGAGACCTTAGGCTACAAAAGGTTAGGTTAGGTAAGGTTCGGCGTTGTTGGGTTAGGATACACCAAATTACTGAAGAAAAAAAAAGTTAGGTTAATCTGTATTTCCAGAGCCCACTATTAAGGCTATCGATGTACGATAACTTATAACATTTTCGTCTTGATATTCCGTCGAACTTCACATCATTGCCACCTGGCCGGGCCAGATTTGCCTTTGTAAAAAGTAATAAATCTCAAAGCAGCATTTGACAACTAGCCTGTATCAAAACACACTGCCATAGGTCTACGGTCCGGCGGGTTTTCAACACTTCGTAGCACTTCTACGCACACAACACTTACAACAATTGATCCTGGAACTACGTTAACACTTATCGTAATCATAAAAACTTCGACAACAACCTGCAACTTCATAAAACTGCGAAAACAAAACGGTAAACTACCACTTCAGTCACGCACTCCAACTTCCAAACCGAAAGAGCTACTGCTATTGGTTGTCAAGTGAAGTTAATGACGTTTCGTGACGTCATCAGCTACGAGAGCTCCCATTGGTCCGGACCTCTACATGTAAACACTGTGCTCGACTTCCTAATTAAGAGCGAAAATAACGTCCTTTACGACTGAAATTTTTTACCAGTTTAAGGCAATTTTCTAACCTTATTACCGGGTTAATAAAGGAAATAAGTGCCAACCTGATCAGCAGCTGCACGGAGACTCGCTAACAGAACTGCATATAAAAGGTGTGTTGAAATAAAACAAAAGTAATTCGTCTGAATCTATATTTACAAATTCATGGCATATACACCCGGAATAACATAAAATTAATATAATCTTTGGTAAAACGTCAGAGAATAATTATTACACTGAAGCTGGCTACTTAAAGTCTTTTAAAAATGACTTTCATGAAAAATTTGGCCACTGATATACAACAGCCCAGCTGATTGCCTTCTGGTGTCCTAGAAGTGTGGTTAGGGTGACCTCATATCCTCCATTTTACTCTTGGATCATTTTCTTGGAAAAGCAAATGAAAATGGTGATAGCAACCCCGTGTCCTTTTGTAGCCCAGAGCCGAAGTACACACACAAAAAAAAATAAGATGATGTAGCCTGACGCGTGCTACATAGGGGACTGAGAGGGGGATAGAACAATATGATGATGAGAAACTAAAGGTAAATCTCAAGAAAATATACTCAGGCTTACAGTCTGACTGTTATTCTGAATTACAGAATACCAGTCTTAATTAACACAGAATACTGAATGACCCCCATTCACAATGAATGACGCCATCGAGCGCAGTTGTTCATGGTGTGAGTGCAACCTGGTCGCTTTCCAGGATCGAAGGGCTGCAATTATCCTTCAAAAGCTCTTACTATCACACTGAGGTCTCTCCATCACACAGAGGTCTTTGGCATCCAAACTTAGGGTAAAATCTCTCTCTCCCACTAATTACACTTGACTGCCAGTACAATTAAAATCTTTAAAAAACCATATAGAGTCATTTCTAATTTATTGTGTACAGTCAAATACATTTCTCAGAACGGGATACTGCCTCTTTCACGTAATTAGTTTTGGAAAATTCACATTATAATTAGCTTTCTGTAATTTTTAAGTGTTGAAAAAACTCACCAAATGATTGTTGATATTTGTCAGACCTGATTGCTAAGTGAAGAGTGTCATATTTTATTCATACGTCTGACAAACTGTTCAGTGATTACTGTCTGTCAGTTTCTGCCAAAGACTTTACTGATGCCTGAAGGAAACAGAATCTCTTTCCCACGTGGGAAACTGCTGAACACCTTCAACACTGCTCCTGGTGTCTGTTTCCCAAGTGAATTTTCAAAGAGCGCTTGTGCGTTGCCCTGTAGGAGCACTTGGGACAGGCGAAGGGCTTCTCGCCGGTATGAGTGCGTATGTGCGTCTTCAGATTCCCCTTCTGAGAGAAGGCCGAGGGACAGTGGGGACACTGGTGCGGTTTCTCCTTCGTGTGGACCAGGATGTGCTTCTGCAGGTGGTTCCTGCGGTGCGTGAAGTAAGGACAGTCACTGCACTGGTATGCTTTCAGGAGGTGGGGGTCTGGTAAATCTTCTCCTTTATCTGCAAAGATTTCTTGCTTGATCTGGGAAGAGAAGAGAGGATTTTGGTGAATGGCTGAGAACAATATGAAAGGATGATGTGCAGTGTAAATACAGGAATGTGAAACTTGCAATTGAATGGAAGATTGTGTACAGTGTATTTGTCCTCAGGTCCAGCAGTTGAAAGATCATTGTGAACGTAAACACCATCCATGGGGGTAAGGAAACAAAAGATATGGTAAAGTATTACATTTCAATTACTCTCCACCCCTTATCAGTCAACAAAGGTTTTGGCAGCCCACGGGAGCACTATACATAAGAGAGGTTTCTATTTACAGGCATTTACTGGGTGTAGAATTCGTTAGAGAATAACAATGGCAGAATTTCACTTAAAATACCAATTGTTGGTGCTTGGTTATTCTCATCTTAAGCTTTTTCCGGTAAGACCCACATACGACACATTTCATTCGTTGCAAAGTAAGTGCATGCCAATATCTTTGGACATTTTTTCTTTAAGCAAGATTGTTGTTTCTGTGGCTGTTTAATATTTTTATGTACTGGATAATGAAAAATATCAAGAGGATAAGAGCTTTGTAGGCTAAGAGGGATCACAGTCTGCAGAAACTGGTGAAGGAGGAGAAAGTTGAAAGTGAAAGACAGCAAGAATAAGTTAGTTAAGCAGTTAAATGGGAGCCGCAGAGATGAAGCAATAATGGTTACTAAAGATGGTAAAGAATATGAAATTTGAAAAGTAGACGAATCTCTGCAAAAGCTTTGGAAGAGAAGAGGAATGAAAAATCGCAATTTGTGGGAACTGACGAATACACTCTCCTATGTAGAAGTGAAGTGAGAATGTTGAACGTGAACAAAGGAAGAAAGAAAAAATACATCAAGATGGACAGTAGTGTATGAATGAGTGAAAGGCTGAAAAATATGAAGATCTGACATGAAAGAGGACAAAGGTTTGCACAGGTGAAAAGACAATATAAGTGCTTCGAATAGATTTGGTCACTGGCTACTCAGAAAGGAGGATGATAGGCTGGTGAAAAGGTGTATAATGCAGAGGTCTTGAAGGAAATGGGGAGAGAGAGAGAGAGAGAGAGAGAGAGAGAGAGAGAGAGAGAGAGAGAGAGAGGGAGGGAGACTCAGAAAACGGAGTCTGGAGTCAACAGAAGAGATGTTAGACTAGAAGAGTCCTAATTTCCAGGACGAGCAAGAATGTTTTAAACAGAGGTGAGTGGCGTAATATGTATGGATAAGGTTGGTGTGTTTTGTTTCATTTTTATGGAAACATTACATTTCTTTATATATTTAAATATGCATAAATAATAAACCAAAGGTATATAAGGAAATGTCTACTAAGCAAAGATAGGTGAAATGATAAACGCATTGTATTAATCCATAATTAAACAAAGTTACAGCCAACTCATATTTTAAGTAGTCAAGTTTTTAAAGTATTTTAAATCAGATTATCATACACAGAGGTGCAAAGTCACAAATCTAAATGCATTTCTATTGCATATGAATAAATTTACAGCAAAACAGATAAGTTTAAACGAAATATTCTTTTTACTACCAGAATAGTCTTGTTCACAGTACTATCATTTGTCAGTTCTTCCTAGAAACTAGAAGTGCATTCTTAGTTATTTCTAGAAGCCAGATGTAACTCGTTAGAAGACGGAGGAGAATAATGGAGAGAGCGAACCACTATCCATTTCAGGGACAGCGAGTCATCGTTTTTCGTAAATATCTTTCAAATTAATTATTTGATCGAAATGGTACTCTGGCACAGTGTACAAGACACCTCCCACTATGCATTCAAAAGGACGTTTGAATGCATAGTTTGACGATGCTTGGCAACACCATGTAAGTCGAGTAAACGCCTTAACTAAAATCATTTGACAATGCACTTTATTACCAAAAGTACCATTTATTACCAAAAGTACCATTTCGATCGAATAATTTGAAGATATTTGAGAAAAACGATGACGCTCGGTCCCTGAAATGGATAGTAGGTCTAGGAAGAGAATGATGAAGAGAGCTAACTAGGTCTAGCGCTATCACATCCATAGTCTCAACTCTGACCATGTCATGCAAAGAAGAAGGCAGAACCACAGTATGTATGAATTTCTCAACTTGCACCATACATGAATTTCTTAATTTATACCACATCATAAAACATGCATGACTGCGAAGACTGGATTTCCATTTCCCTGAGCTACGGTGTATTAGGCTTACAAAAATACTGCATTAGGGTTTAAAATGACTGAGAAAGGTGCAAACGATGTTAAGAAATTTGATGAATTACGAGAAGTTCTATAACTATCAGAATAATAATATTTTATTGCAGTAAAATTCAAATTGATTGACGAATAACTCGGGCAAATGTAAACCCCGTCAGTAATCGTCTGATGTGTGTAGCTAATTTAGTAAAATGCAACGAACTGACATTTTCTGAAGGGTAGAATCAAGGCCACCGAGATTAAATGAAGACCGGTTCCCCTGTTTCTCTAAATCTACGTGACGTCATAAGTGTAGCCTAACGGTAGGCCTATGCTGCTTCAGTGTCTTGACGAGTGAGGTCACTTGTGGAAAATAAGACAATCTTTTGTATAAGAAAACAAACAGCATTTTTTTTTTACAAGAAAATTCGACTATGTGGGGATGTTGTTCTAACCCTGTGCTCTGAACTGCAAAGTTTCCCAAATAAATAGTAATTGTCATCGCTGTTGAGCGGATCCTAATATCTCTCGTAGTTGCCGAGCTCTGGAAGACAGTGAATGCAAGAAACCTCAGTCAAAGCTGATACTGAGACTTGTATTTTGAAAATTAAAGATTAAGAGACGAAACCTAGATCTACTGACTTGATAGGTAATAGAAAACAACAAATATTTAATTCCTCCTTTCACCTGGAGTATTTGCATACATTTTCCACTTGGTTACCGGAAAGGGAAAAGCAGTTTATAAGCCTATCATTACTTGCACTAGTGATAGCGAAAGTTCACTAAATGTTAACGAATTTAAAGCAAAGATCGAACGCTATATGAGGTTACATTTGCTATTGAATTCAAAGCATAACTTTTTTTTATATACATTACAGTAAATATTTATGAAGTCATGCATAAGAGATATGAGGGGGATAATTTGACTGATAGGCTATACCAGAAGCTGAATTCTCTTGTAAAAAAAAATGTTTTCCTTTTACTTCTTTTTACGGAATTTTAGAATTTACCCCAATTCCATCCCTTTTAATGCTCTCTCGTGTAGGGTCGTGTATATACTCGTATATATATGGAAATGTTTTACAACACACTCTAGTTGTCAGAGGCAAGAATAGGCCTACTAACGATAACGTGTACAGAGGGTGAACCGGCCTTCAAATATATTAACGATCGAGGAGGAACGTTGGAATCTCTCCTGAATTTTGTCGAGGACATCATAACCTTCTATAACTGTTTACTGGAAATAAAAAAATAATGAAAAACATGTAGAATCATTAATAAATGCTTCAGATTTGACACCAACTAAGGTACACCTTTGCCCAACAACCATGCATGACGGGAAGAAAAAAAAAAATTCAAAATGAGTGTTTATGTTAAAAAGCATCTCCATTGCACTTGCTCGTATATTTAAGCCAAATGCTTCTTCGTACCTATACGACACCACCACCAGAGACCTTAATAAATATGTACGCCATACCACCTTGAGAAAGATACTGGCAACCTGCGTCAACGTTCGCAGTAACGTGATTCAAGATCGGTAAAGAAAAGCTGACTTGGCTGTGCTATAACTACAACCAACACTACTCTTGGGCTTCAAGATGAGCTAGAAATGTCATTGTGTTCTCGCTGTTTCTCCTGCAGCTACACTTTCGTCAAACTAATCGTTCAGAAGGCCTACACAGCGCCTTGTTAAAATTGGTTAGATTACTCACAAAGCTAGTACTATACTCTGTCATTTCTTTCATGAGCGAATTTGAAGGTGAATTCTATGATAGATTACAGCCAAGTCAAGTAGTTCCACCAAAGACCGTACAGTCTCTTTATATACTATGAACTCTGTGGTTTTCCGTGAGGGACAAGGAAAGGTATGAAGAGTCTGGAGTTATCAAATTAAAAGATTTTAAGCTTTTTCGTAAAAAGGTAACTATTATTATTATTATTATTATTATTATTATTATTATTATTATTATTATTATTATTATTATTATTATTACTACTACTACTGTGTTAGTATTCTAAATGTTAGTAATTTTGTTGTTAATGTCAGTCTCGCAAACAGTTGATCTGCGGAGCCAGTTCTTCTGAAGTTAGATGTTAGTAGGCCATCACCATCAAGACAGTACAAGAGTCTCTTTCCATGAACACAAAATCGGGAATTGGTCTATGACCGCTTTTTCTTACCTTAAGTGGGAGCAGAGGACGTTGTATTTCTCTTCTTCTTCTTGTATTGCAAACCAACGTTATCACCGTACCAATGGCTTCGCTCAGTCTAAGATTCGCACCTACTTTCTTCTGTTTGTTAGCTTATATATTTTTCGGCTTTTATGCATATTTTTGTTTACTGTTATTTGTTTTCAATTGCATATATTCAAAATTAAAACTGTTGTTCATAGTTATTTCTATTTTTTTCAGTTACGAACGCTATTCTAATGAAAGTTTACTATAATATGTAAAAATATGGTTTATGGCCTGTGAACTTTATGCCCTGCTACTATTACCGCTACTAATCTTATAATATATTTTATAATAGCTTTTCAAATTAACGTTAAATCGATTTCTTGTTAAATGCGTTTCAAAGCATGGTTACCCGAGTGTAATATGCAACGGAACTGAACCCTAAAATCCTAGATCTTGATTCGTAAGTGATTTGTCATCCTACACTGATAAAATGAAATCTCACTTGACTTGCATTTATATTCATACAAGTCCATCTTTTTTGCCCTGAAATTCCATAGTCATTTAACATTTTGGAAATGATATAATTAACTTACTCAAACTGTTCCCTCTTTTCCTGTAGCGAGCTGATTTAATTTCCCAATCAACACTAAAAAACTATGTCCCTGAAGCTACAGAACGGTTTTAAGATTAAGTGTTTCATTTTCATCTGTTTTTTTTTTTAATCTTACTTTATATTTTAATCCTTAATTATATGGCTTAATTTAGATTCGAAGCTCTGTTACAACCCATGAAAACCTTGCAAACCCATGAAACCGCCCATGAAATCGTTGCATTATTCTGATTCGAAATGGGTGCTCTTTACTTCTAAACAAAACGAGACATTCACATGCCTTCTTCGGAATCCACGCCTATGTAAATGAAGACGCTTTTAAAAATGAAGAAGCTTTTAATCTGCTGACTGACAAAAAAAAAAGGAAGGTTATGACACCCTTGACTTACCCAAAACAAAAACGCCTCGGAGCTATAGGCCTAGCTTTCCTCCCTGTGGTGATTAATCGTATGAATTTCCAGCGAGCGTTTGTGAGTGGCTCTGTAAGGACACTTGGTGCAAGCAAAGGGTTTTTCCCCCGTGTGCCTACGAATGTGGGTCTTCAAGTTGCCCTTCTGCGAAAAAGCAGCGGGGCAGAAGGGGCACTTGTGCGGCCTTTCCCGCGTGTGCACCAGGTGGTGTTTCAAAAGGTCGGTCTTTAGGACAGTGGTGTACGAACAGGCAAAACACTGATAGCCCTTTAACGTGAGATTCTTTACCATGGGATCCGATGGCGGCGTCGACCCCTCCCGCAGGAATTCCTTCTTGATCTGTAAAGAAACGAAAGGGAGAACGTTAGTGGCGCCGAGGTACTACAGAAAATGAGTGCAGACAAAATGGAAAACTCCTATTTGTATTTTAGCATCAACACTGAGGAGGAACATCGTTCAGGTGTTCGAAAGTCTTTGTTTTTATCTTTTGCATATTAATACGATTGATTTATATGGTTGGTGGATTTTTACTGCATAATAGTTTATCACGATATTGTGGATTTCTTACAAATCGGAGAATGTTTTTAAAAAGGGGCTACGGTATATTACCCTCACCTACTGTCCATTTATCAGTGCTTTCCTCCTCTCTCTCTCTCTCTCTCTCTCTCTCTCTCTCTCTCTCTCTCTCTCTCTCTCTCTCTCTCTCTCTCTCTCACATGCACACATACACAACATGCCAAACCATTTTCAAAACGTTACTTCATGAAGATATCTACTTACATTTTCTGTACATATTTAGACACGGACAAGTCCAAGATAAAAAGAACCAAATTTCCGTAAATACGAAGTGGACGAGAGAGAGAGAGAGAGAGAGAGAGAGAGAGAGAGAGAGAGAGAGAGAGAGAGAGAGAGAGAGTTACAAAATGCGCTGGATATTCTTGCAATAAGGATAACAGATTTTAAGAACTAGTAAATATAATCGATACAAGATACGAACGTAAACAAAACCTACTTTCATCCTTGGAGATTATTTCAAAAGCGCGAACGCGCGCACTCTCAGACCACTTCCCGAAAATAATCCGTAAATAACACTGATAAGTATATTAAGATAGTCCCATTTTGGGCCTTGTTGTGACTTGCATTTAACTGATAAGCGTTGCACGTTTGAGTGACGCCAATCCTCTTAGTATGTCAGGAGTTATATATATATATATATATATATATATATATATATATATATATATATATATATATATATATATTATATATATGTATGTATGTATGTATATATATACTATAAAAGGAGCAATAAACTAATAGTTACTAAAAATGAAATTTGATAAGTTTTTGCAGTTAATCTTTTTTTTTAGTCATTTTTTTTTTTTACATAGCAGATTTCATACGTAAAGTTCCTATTAGAAATCAAGTCCATAGAGGATTTTGGTTTGAAATAATTAACCAGATTTTCTCTTGCGGCATTTATTTGAAAGGACACAAACATCAGATTTTTTTTGTATTTCACACCTGATCTATAAATGCAACACAGAAAGTACCACTAAGGGAGAATAGGCCTAATGAATATATAAATCTTTAAACTCTAAGTCATTCAATATGGATAATATTCACATGACAATATCATACATATCCTTATACTCATAAATGAAGCGAATTTATACCGCTGATGACACTCTCTTTATACTTAGAATCGGGAACATTCCACTTCTTGCAACTGTTGTCAGCAGTTGTCATACATTCCCAGCGGTCTAACTGTCTGACATATTGAATATGGTAAAAAAAAAAATGATAAAAAATTGAAACAACAACAAAAATAGTATTTTAGGATATGAAGTTCTTGTGCAGAATTCTGCCCAATAAAATTCGTTCCTTTCTGTACATAAAAACTCAATTTCTAGGCTAATAGATCCAGATAGGTGACATTAGTAAACATATCACACATAACTTCCTGCTTGAATTAAATTTCTTACAGCGAACAGTAAGACTACTGTATATACATTAATGTAGTTTCTAGATACACAAATGCTTCCTCTACGAGGCAATAAAAGTTCTCTCGGGCCTATGGTGACAAATATATACTAAACTTGCTCACGTAGGCCTACACTAAACAGCGACCACAAATCCACATGAAGCACTTTTAGGCTTACGGTACCTGACAGTGGGAAGGATTATGATAAAAGTGTAGAGACAAGCAAAATCTTACGTTGGATATTGCGAGTACCTTAATAGAATTCTGAATCTTATAGTGTTTAAAAACTACAGATTATCATTATTTAAATGCACTGGTCACAATGAACGTAACCTCTCGTTCTGCTAGAAATTCTAGATTTTTTTTTCTTAAATATATCCTTATAATTCTTTGTAGCCTACGGTCTAAGCGTTGGTTTGAAATATATGTCCCATCTACCATTACAAGACTACACCTATGAATACATGGCCACATTTGCTAAGTATCTACATGATCATATTCTTGACTAGAGTTACAGACATTGCAGAAATCTCTTAACACTCAAGTTATATATATTTTTCTAACGAAGAGAAAAGTTTAATACATGTTATAAAATGTGTTGCGATAAATTTCCTGATATTAAGTCTTTAAAGACACTATGGCATATGTTCTTGCTGATGAGTTTTTTCGAGAAACAGAGTTGCCTTCCATCATCACCAGTTATGAAGTAAAAAAAAAAATTGTAATGAACGACAGAAGACATAGGCCTATGTTTTGGACGTTCGTAACCTACCCGCCCCAGCAGCCAACGTCAAGGGTGTTTTGGCCACAAATACGACTGAGCACCCTTAATTTCAGATAGAATATTAGAAAAAAAATACGTCTGCAAAAAAGTAATTCCAAGAAGTGGAATTGATTACCAAATAATAAAAACATTCTGTGCTGCATCATCTGATGAGGCTATTTGAGAGCTGCCAGATCTGGTGACAGGAGAAAGCAGTGGAGGAGGCAGTAAATACTAAAGATGGCGAGTATGAATGGGATTAAAGAAAATAATTGTCTCCCAGGCACGACATTTTATTCTCTTCAAGCAACTCTTCACAGAGCCATGGGCCTGCAAGAATCACAGACGCCGTTGTGCCTTTCCTCGAGGGGTTAGCATCAACCTTGTTCATGTATTTAATGACATTCTTCAACCAAGAATCCCCAAATGAAAATTGCTAACACCATGGAGATTTTTGCTTCTCCCTCTGTCAAAAACTCCCATTCTGCTGAACAGTCGAACTTTATCATCATCAACTCCTCATGGATCACCTTCTTCACCACATCGTTCAACACTGATGGCCGCAGCTAATCTCAGTATCTAAATGATGTAGTCCAATGCCTCCATAAAACTGAAATTACTCTTAAACCTATTTCATTGTTCTGTCAGGCATTTTTTGAGAAGCAGACGATGCTTTGGTCTCCAGACTGGGTCAGAGGTAGAGTTATGAGTTAAATGATACACCTGTGTTCCCCTGCCAGACAGCATCACTAGAGGATGTGGGTCTTAAAGCCTTGGAATTTGGTGAGTTGTTTTCTATCTGGCTAAAGAACATATAGTTTGCTATTTTACAAAAGGAGTTCGTTTAGTTCAGGTTCAAAACTTTCTTGGCACTGAAATCTAATGTTTCAAGTTGTCATCCAAGCAACCTCCACACCGTCACTCGCAGCTTTACACAATGCTGTTAAAGAAAAACTCACATCAACTCACTTTTTAAAGCTCTCATTTTTGCTAGCAAAAATTGTCCCCTCATAACCTGACTCTCCAACTCTTTCTGAACAGTCAAAGATGGTACGGTCTCAACGGCCATTAAACTTCAAAAAACTTGCATATAATGAAAGATTTGCACTTATTAACTTCAAAAACCAGTGTTCATATAGTTCAATATTTCAAAGCTCTTAGGAATGCCTCAACATACAAAAATAAAAAAGATACATATACGATTTGCTGCCTAAGATCACTCGACGTTGTGCGCATGCTCAGCGCATCTCACGACCTTACCGAACAACGCTAGCCTACTTACTGAGATAGCATGTTTTTCCAGAACAATTTTTGGTGAGGGTTATCGTCAATATCTGATTAAAATATATCTTTTGATTAATTAATCCTCCGGACTGGATACCGTGAACCAGTCATGGAGGAGGGCCCAGTTTAACGTTATTTGAAAAAGCAATGGAGTAATTAAATGAGGAACTCAGCTCAGCTCTCGATAACTTGAAAAGTATTTAACTGTTCAAGTGACATGAGTTTTCCTATACTTCAATGGTATTTTGAATAACTGTAAACTGTGCTCGTAACATCTGAATAATAAAAAGGTTAGCAGCTTTTCTTATGAAATTTGATAATACACATACTTACCAACATAATCATTTTAGCTGTTGCTGCTTTTGTAAAACAGCATTATCCTCGCACATGAATAAATTCATATATTCTTTAAACCAAAACTTACATTCAACGCTACAGTGGTATTAATGTAGAAAAAGGTTAAACCATCCATGAGAGAAGCATTTTATGTAATACGATGCGCAATGCCTTCTTCATCTGTTCAGTTCGAGTTGCTAAGTAGTTTCTTTAACCAGCGAAAATATATAATAATAAATTATTTACCTTTGCTTTTGGATTACCAGCTGCATGTTTCAATATTTTGAAAGTGATTTTAAGATTAGCGTTAAAGCATATATCTTTTTCTAACCCTACATAGTTGCTAATCTTTACTTTTTAAGTTTCCATTACTTTTTAATAGAAACTTTATAAAAAGTTCATTTTAATTCTAATTCTACATACAGTGTATGACTTCAGTGAGTTCTCACATAGTTTTGTTTATGTTTTTTAAGCTTATTTTCCGAGTTTAAATGTATTTTTTTAAGGACATGCATTACTAACACATTGGCAATTTGGTATGGCAATTTGAAAGGGAAAATCTCTGCCTATAATTCTCACCCGACTTTATGACATCTCAAAATGAAGCGAGTATAAATTTTCTTTCATGTAAAGGATAAACTTTTTTGTACATTCAGCTCCTCCTTATTACTTGATATTGCAATTTATTGCACCAACTGCTGTGAGCCATCATGTCACTTTTTATTACTAAAAAATAAAGAAAAACTAACAGAACTTATCTGCCGATTACAGATCTCTTCCTTCCTCTTCTTTCTTGGGCGCTGAGGAAAATCGACATATGGTGAAGGTTGCATGATATCGCAGACAACTTGTATTATGAAACTGAAGACTCGTGGTTAAAGTGGCCTTAAAACACCTTTCATATACTGTCTAATAAATCAGTTTCCTGTCCTGCAAATGCAGAAAAAGAATTGTCTCGAAAATAAAGTTTAAAGTTTTGGTTTCCGTCGCACAAATGATTAAAATTTGTTTTCAGGAATTCCTGCCAAAACTATGAAACTTTTCTTTCCTTCCAAAATTTAAACTTCAATTCCATATTTATTTTCCCTGAGTGCTTTTATTCACAATTTTTTACGGCCAAAATTCTGTTTAACTAATCTTCCTCTGGGATGCATCATTATGGAGACAATTGCTAACCGATCTAAGGAACAGAATATAGAATTTAGGCTAATGTTGACTAACGAATTATGAAACGACCTTCCCTTGACAGCCATATTTCAAGAAGACAAAAACAAACCAAATATAATCTGATAAGAAAAACACTCGTGGAATACATAAGGTACATAATGGAAGTTTAGCACACTAAAAAAGATAATGAAACAAAGATTGCATTGCGGGACAGTTCCACATTACACGAAGGTCTCTGCTATAGGTCAAGTTCTCTGTATCATAGATTCTGACACTTGTATCATTTGAAAGAATCAGCCCACAAGGCAAAAATTATCCACAAGGATAACTCGATAAAGCCCCTTTTACACAACAGATCCAAAACATCTACAACTGGTATTTCTGAGCATCCAACTCCTTCTTGTGGCGATTAACCATATGGATCTTGAGCGAACACTTGTGAGTGGCTCTGTAGGGACACTCCGAACAAGCATAAGGCTTCTCTCCGGTGTGTCTTCGAATGTGGGTCTTCAGGTTCCCCTTCTGGGCAAAGGCCGCTGGGCAGTAGGGGCACTTGTGGGGTTTCTCCTTCGTGTGAACCATGTGGTGGCTCTTCAGGAGACTCTTGTAAAAGGTGACGAAGGGACAGATGGAGCAAGAGTACGTCATTCGGTCTGGGGTGTTGGAGCGCTTCCTCACTTCCTGGAGAGGTGGTGATTTTTCCTGCGAACAAACAGAGAAAATGAGTTAATTGACAGGCCTTTCGAGGGGGAACTATTCTCTAATCTAACACCTATTCTCTAATCTAAAACTGACACACAACGTTTCAGATGTAAACAAAGCCTCTAAGAAAAATATTCACACTTACTGTGAGCACTCCGCGAGTAGTGGAAATGGAGACTGCCGTTCGTTAAGAAAAAACATCCGTTTGTTCTATTCACGACCACCTAATTTCTACCAACTTTGACTGTGTAATGCAACCACCTACTTGGTGGTATATGTCAGGACATGACTCCTCTGAGTCAATTCTCAAGTCAGAGATAATATCTGTTCTTTGTAGTTAAAAGTGTTAATGCACAAGTCCTAAGATACACAAACCAGACAAGAAAATTATGGAAAACTAAGATAATGAGACTTCAGTTAACATACACTGGACCCATCATAGGACTATAGAAAGTGTAAGATACATTAACCAAATAGGATAAAATACACCAACTATCTGTTAAAGGAATGACAAAACTTTCAAAGGGAACTCAGGATTTAGGATTCAACTTGCAGTTCCGAAACAGGGCAACTTTGACCTAACCCAGTGAGCAATGATCTGTACGTGACCTCATCTCGAAATGGTCCAGCTAATATGTAACTTTGTATAAAGCATGATGTGTATAAAACATGATGTGCCCTTACAGGTGATCTGAAATCGACTGTCTGAAAGTGGTTGATTAGGTCTATAGTAAACTGACAGTTCCACGGGCTGAGACTTGATGCTATAATCTGGTGGTAGAATAAAAGGCAACAAACTTTGAAACATCTGACTTTCTCTTTGTATTTATTTCCCTGTTGAATGGTTTAGTTACTAAGCCGTTCAATAGGGCAGTAAATACGAAGAGAAAGTAAAGTGTTTCAGTGTGGTACTACCTCAAGTTCTTGCTAATATTCATGCCTCTACTTTCATAACAAACCACTTCTTTTCTTTCACTTTCATCTTAGCCACTCCATCCATAGTCTTGTATGCCTGTACCTAATCACATAATCAAATTTTCTGTCATGCAATTGTGCCTCAGATAATCACATTTGTATCTTTCTTGCCACTCTGCATAGTGTGTAAGTCATCAACTGGCCAGATATATTGGGTTTGCAGGCCATACTTTGAACTGAACTTGCAGAAATTATATATATATATATATATATATATATATATATATATATATATATATATATATATATATATATTATATATATATATATTTCCTTAATGTGGATGGCACAGAACCAGTCAACAAAAGTTTAGTAACATTTCAGCCCCAAAATTGGAAATAGCACATTTATGAGTCAACAGTTTCCACAAAGTACTATATTTCTGAGAAAGTCAGCCTGATTTGAGGAACCTATAAAAAACAAAGCTTTTAGGGATATGCAATGGCCAATGTTGATAAGTAACAAAAAATATGAATAACATGAAATAAGAATAAAGCAAAAAACTGGATGAACATTTGACCCCTCATCACAGTCAAGTTACTGTTATTAAAACAGTATGGATTAAACACAGCCAACAGAGAAGTGAAATTACAGCATGTCTTTTTTAAAAAACAGATGAGTCCCTTAAACCGCTTAGGATACTTTCAAAAAGAAATATCACTCCATGTTACACCTAACCATACCTGCCAAAAGAACCGTTCAGTCAATGTTACCAAGCAAAGGAGAGAGTATGTAACAGCTGACATAAAAACTAAATGAAGAAGCTAAATACTGTAACTGAAAAACAGCCAATTGCCAATGAAGCTTTTTGAGAATCTGCTAGCCTGTCTTCAGATCAGTCATTTTCTCTTTATGTAATCAGCCTTCAGCAGTGCCAGAGATTATAATGACTGTAGCCTGCTATGAGGAATTAATCATATATATATATATATATATAAAGGATTTTGACAAAGGAAAAATCTATTTCTGGAGAGGGGCCCGTGTCACCCGGTGAAAAAGTCCATTCAGCACTTATTTCTAGGTAATTCCGTTGCTAGATACCAGAGAAAGCTAAATGAAATGCTGGAGTTACTACCCCCAGAGCGAGCTCCACTAGATGGAGTCGTGTATGGAAAAGGGTGAACTACAAAAACACGGAACCTTATCAATGGAATTACCTAGAAATAAGTGCTGAATGGACTTTTCACTGGCTGACACTGGGGACCCGATCTAGAAATATATATATATATATATATATATATATATATATATATATATATATATATATATATATATATATATATATATATATATATGCATCTGGATGAAACTACAACCCCAATGCCAATCTCTGCTCTGGTTGTAATCAAGTAAAGTCGACTAACCACCAGGTGTCTATAATTACTACGATACTTAACAGGCGCATAAGATGTTTCCCACATGTACTGCAAGTGATTTTCAGTCTCTTGCTGCAATGATATACCTCAAGTTCTTCACAATTTTAAATTTATCACGAGGCAAATGATAACAACAGGGAGAAATCAAACATTTTATTTACACCTCACTTATTACAATGAGGATTTTGCCTCCTTGTCCATCATTCACTTTGGTAAATAGGCATTCCTCCTATATCTATAAAATAAGACTTGATGTTTCCTTGAAAATATGCCTTCTTTCAAGCACATGTAATTACTGAAGATTTGGGTAATAAATATAAAAACCTGAAAGCAACTCTTGCATTGTACAAGACAGAAATAGAAAATGATACATACATCAAAGCAGCTCTGATGAATATTTGACATAGAACTTCTCTTTGCCTCACATGTAAGAGGTCAACCCACGGGTCTATTCCTCATGCACACACTTCAGAGAGCCCTAATCACAATGTGAAAGTGTCACATAATTCTGCTAGCACTGCATGCTGAAGAGAGTTTGGTTGTTCAATGAGAACAATAAATAATCTTTGAAATACCAAATCAAGTCCATTTTTAACATAATGACCCTGAATTACTTACTACCTTTGGTACTTAATGTATAAAGATAAAATAAAAGAAGTAACAAATAACACACAATTAAATAATTCGAAATTTAAAAAAATTAAAATCAAATTTGTCATCAAAAGTATTTCTATCTTACCCCCAATTACTGTATTGTATATTATCATATCTGATACATATACTATATTGTAGGCTTACATCTTTAACCTACAAAGATTATAAAGAGGAAAATATCCAACAAAGAATGCTTTCAAGGTAAAAGGCAAAAATAATTGAATATTTAGATATAACGCAGTAACAATAAGGTCTCTTTTATGCCTGTCTAAAATATTCCAAGTTTCTTTATTTTAGGAAGCAAGCTTTTGTGCTTCATGGCATGAAAATGATAAAATGATATATCTTTTAAATTATCTTCTATTGGAGAGAACAGTTACAAGTGCAGCACAAACAAAGTACATTATGGAAAAGGTATAATAACTTTAAAACTTAGTTACATTTGTAATTTGGAACTCACTGGGCAGAATGCCTATAGGATCATTTCATCAACTGCTAAAACTCTTAACAGTCATGTGCTGATATAATGCTTAATTTATGCTGACCAGAAAAAGAAATTCAATAACAAAAAGCTATGGGGGAGGAAAGCTATGCACTGACTAGTTCAAACTTCATTTGAAATGAAGGTGGAAGAAGATTTGGAACAACATAGTACACAGTGATATCTCGTATCATCATTCTTCAAAGAGAATATAATCTAGGAGTCCCAAAATCAACGGCATAAAATATTTAATCTCATATTACTACTGTCTCACCTGTATTGTAATACTGGAGGTAAATGTTACTGGAAATATGATTCTACACTGAATGCAGGTGCTACTGTAACAAATACATGTGGCTTCACATCCCCATGGTATTCAAAAACTTACAATATTTTGTATCTACAATAGTCTGAAATACACGAATATCCACAACTTTGCTGAGAGTCCAATCACTATGTTAGCTTGGAAGACAATTATCTTCATTCAGAATCCTCCTATATTAAAAGAACTCAATTTTCAACCATCTAGCATCAAAACTAAATCAAATTTAAGCAACCACTTGCATCAGCTTTGTTGCTACACTCCTTGTAAAAATTCAACTCAAAGGGTGAGTGACAAAAAGATCAGTTTAACTTCTATTTGGCTTATAAGATTACAATAATGGTAAAATGTTAAGATAATTTCCTTGTCATGAACTGAAGAATGGACATCACAAAACTCAACACGCCTAAACACACCAAACCCAACCTAATCTAGGAGTATGTCAGAGGATCAAATTTCATAAAGTCAAACCTAATCTAGGAGTAGGTCAGAGGATCAAATTTCATAAAATCAAACCTAATCTAGGAGTATGTCAGAGGATCAAATTTCATAAAATCAAACCTAATCTCAGAGTATGTCAGAGGATCAAATTTCATAAAATCAAACCTAATCTAGGAGTATGTCAGTGGATCAAATTTCATAAAATCAAACCTAATCTAGGAGTATGTCAGAGGATCAAATTTCATGAAGTAAATTATTAGAGTAATAATGATAATTTTCACTGTGTGTAGAAAACTGGCATGGATCTAGTAAAGCAAGAAAATCATTGTCTATAATTCAAAGTTAGCTTAAAAATCAGAAGAAATACAACTTGCCACATCATTATATCTGTATAATTCACCCCTGCCATTCATGGATTCCATGTCCAAAGACTCAGTCATTTTTTATTTTCTATCTCCTTTCAAGATATTTTTCTCAGATACTCAAGCTGCTGTAGAGTAACTGAGAGCTGTACAACAATATACACTTCTGTCATGAATTACATTTTACTTAGGATAATATGTGGGCTATTGGTAGCTGATTAAGGAAAGGCCTGAAGATTTTGCAAATTTCATGCGATCATTGATGGTGGCCTTTGCAACCAGTAATCTATGAATGCCATGGGTAACTTTACAAACAGAAACTACCTTAGATACTAATTCCAAGGCAAAGAACCACTTGAATCTAAAAACATAACTCTTCCTTCGTTGACAATTCGATGACTTCCATAACTTATTGCACAAACCTAGGAAGACCTCTTATGTACAATAATCTTGAACAAGCCGTGATTGGTTTACAAGTACAGTATCACATTTAACATATAGTATTTAACCAAATTGCAAGGAATTCAGGCTTTATGAGATTATTCTAACTTTATATATATTCTGTATCTTCTTTGGAAATTAGCTTTCATCTCTGAATATTTCTGGATGGCTTTATCTTGAGTTCTTGCAGAGCAGTTTGTTAAATGAATCCTTGTCTCATGTGTTACAATTCAATTTTATTAACCAGTAGAACTTACAACAGCAGTCAACAGGGTACAAATGTAACCAACAGTTTAATGCACAGTCATTGAGGTAAGTGGTAGTCTTCAAAAACAAAAGGAAAGCCTTAGTATTTCTCAAGTTGCATCACTCAACTACCATATCATCAGTTCACATTGGCACCCTGTTCTTCATGGTGATTGGCAAAGTGAAATCTGAGTGATGACTTTCGAGAGGCTCTATAGGGGCATTTTGGACATGCAAAGGGCTTCTCCCCGGTGTGCCTTCTTATATGAGCATTCAAGTTTCCCTTGAGAGAGAAAGCAGCCACGCAGTAGGGGCACTTATGAGGCCTTTCGCCAGTGTGTACTAATCGGTGCTGCTCTAGGTGGGCCTTGTTTGGTGTGACATATGAACACTGATAACAGCGATAAATCTTGTAGCCTTCAGTTCCTTCTCCTTCAAGGTACATCTGTAAGAGATAAAAAATGCTGTAAGTGAGGAGATAACAAGAGTAATAATTTATTTATAAAGTAATAAAATTAAGGCCTACACAACAGGTTTACTACCAGTGCTGCACAAGTGCCAAGTCACTTGAGGTCTTTTTTGAAAAATTCAGATAACTTAAATTTGCCAAATGGTCCTGAGGCTTTTTACAGGAAGGGCCCATGAGACATACAGTCAAATGCCTTGTCTAGTTCATGCTTGACAGTAAAAGTGAAAAAGGAAGAATATAATAGGACTAAAAGGAGACAGACATAGTAGAGGACTTCAAAAATTTGAAAGGGGAAGAAAGCAGACACCAAATTCAGCATTTAGGGGTTGACAATTCCAACAGAATAATCACAGGAAGTATTAGTTTACAGCTTTCAATCTGAAATAGCCAGGTCAGGTCACAGCAAAATTATTCAATCTGAATTAGTCAGGTCAGTCACAGCAAAATTAATTAAAAATTCTCATATGACTATGGATCAGTGCTAAAATTCACAGTATACAGATGAAAGATTAGGTAAAAGGACACCTAAGAAAGAACAAAAAAATATCAAGTCTCTGCTTATGTCGTGAATAGCGTACTTCATACAAAGATTATCAATCCACCTTTTAATCATAAATACCGCATCAACTAATATAGTAATATAATTAACATACTGTACATGTCACAGTTGAGTACTGATATTAACAACCAAATCTTTATAAGATTATAAATTTTGCTTGACTGCAATAATACACTCCCAAGCTGGTAAGTCCCAAGACACAACCAACCGGTCTGAGCAGGGAAACTGGTAATCCTCAACTGCGCAGTTCGGAAGCTTTCCCTTTACTGCTGTACTTTGGAATGATCTCCCTGGCTCAGTTCTCCCTTATTTCTACAACCTCCTCTCCTGAGATAGACCTAGGGTCTACTGCTCCTTTTCCTTCCACTTTTATGTTTGTTCCTTCTGGTCAGATCTCACTCATTTACTTTTGGCCCTCCTTCCCTTATGTCTATCAGATCTGGGTTTAATGAGGCTAGGAGGATGCCTACCCTGTTGACCTCTGAATTAGAAAAGGGATTTTGACAAAGGAAAAATCTATTTCTGGGGGAAGACCTGTGTCACCCAGTGAAATGGTTCCATTTAGCACTCATTTCTAGGTATAAGTATTGCTACATATACCAGAGAAAAAGCTATCCAGAATGCCGGGGTTACCACCCCCGGATCGAATACCTATAATCGGTGTCGGTATACACTAGGGGTGAGCGAATTCCAGTATCTTAATTATTTGACATGGGAAATGGTGGATATTTTACATGATGTCATCTCTACTTTACTGATAAAGCATTTGCTTATGCTCAGTCGTCAAATGAAGAGCAAGTGGAACTTTGTTCAGAGATAAACTCATAAATGAAAAGAAAACAAAAGGACCTTTATTTATTTTCATTCTTTCTCTCTGAGAGCATTTTATAAAATAGCTTTACAAAAACTAATACTGTAAATTACACTGCTCCTGAGGTTGAAAATAGTTTTAACAAACTGGACCTACTTAAAACTTAAAACACCTTTCTTACTAATTTGTTAGTCTGTCTTATGGAGCCCTGGGGGACCATGAGAGTGTAACCCCTCGAGGACTCACAGCAGCTACCAAAAATAGGTTTTTTCTATGTCAAAGCCTGTTTTCTTTGGGGTTCCCTCTAATAGTGGTACAGTTAAAAGTATTCATTGTTAATGTCTACTTTAATAAAAAAAAAAATCATGGAAGCACCAAGAAAATCCTTATACTTTACCTCACAACATCATTGACACAAACATAACTAAAAAATTGGAGCCCATAACATGTTGGCATCAATAGTCCATAAATACTTCTAACAAGAGCAGAATACAGTACATTGGAAATTTAAACTATTTCTGATACAATAGAATTGAAATGAACACAGACAGATCATTGCAATGTTATTATTTTGTTAAAATATCCTGCATCACAGCATTACTGCAGAAGGACAATATACTCACCAACGATGTAGCTAGTTTCAAGACATTTTGGAAGGATGGGTACAATGCACAGATTACTGTATAATGTACATATTCACTGACATAGTTTCCAACAGACCATAGCAACAAGTTGGCAACATTGATGTGCTGCATAAAATTACCATGGTTGAATTTAAAATGAATTCTCTATTCAAACTGTTTGCTATTTTGTGATGTATGTCCCATTTGTATTTTCATCAACATTTATTAAAATACATTGATGCGAATATCTTTCTTACATTCCCAATAAAATTCTACTCCACTTCCACTTAAGCTACTACTGTAGTCCAAATACTCTGGAAAATTAATATCTTACTATCATCCACAATATTGTACACACACACACACATACTGTATATATATATATATGGAATAATCTAAAACTACATCCAGCTGAAAAAGGCTGAAGATTACTTACCTATATACTATGTCACATAGCTACAATATGTGAAAGAGGTAGTGACTACATGCTAGTTTGCCTCCATTTCCAACCTTTAATAATCTCAATAAATTTTTGCCAATCCAACGCCTTCCATCAAACTTGCGAGCAAACTTCAATCACCAACGGAAGTTCAGAATATATAAAATTTTCTTTATAAACATTTGACCTTTTTTTATTGTCTTAATAATTTTCACAGATTATTGCAACCAGGTTGCTGTTTTTCACCGTAAGTTTTCAAGGCATAGTGCAAACTAGCCAGCTGACTTTTTATTGTGAGTCATCCTTCAGGTTACAGAATGTGAATTATGGAAAATTAAGATATACCAGACTTTTGTTCATCTTGACTAAAAAGGTGCTAATAATATCTTTATCGCAATACTGAAAAATGTCACCTGAATTCATTTCTATTCATACAATCTGTCCCAAAAAATTAAGAATCTTACAAATCAAATGTTTATCATTTAACATTAAATAATCATTTATAATTTTTCCACCCCCCCACGAGTCCCACCCCACATGAGGAAAGAAAAAAAAAAAATTAAAAATAATAATAGTCAAATATAAGTGTGGCCACTGATTATGGCATTAAAATCATACTGAAGGCTAATATTATCAAAATCCTTTCAAGTAACCACAATACAGTATTACTACTATATCATTCAATATAATGAAGTAAAACAAAATGTACCCTACCAAAGCACTTACATCCTTGAAGTTCGAAAGCCAGTTTCTTTCATTTCTTTTGCTACTGGGAAGATAACGCAGACTGACAGGTTACAAATGATTAGGGTGGGAAAGATTATTACTGTAAAGCCTGAACCATCTCAAAAGTTATTTAGTCTAATTTACCACTAAGTGCATTCATAAAGGCACAGCAGCGAAGCCTTTAAATGTCTTTTCACACATCAATGTACGTACAGTATTTGAGAAAATTTTAACTTAGTCTACTGTACAAGTAACTAAAAGGTAAAACAATGCAAACCCTAAGCACTTGACAAAGCATTATCGCACTGTATTTTATTCCTGAATCTGTGATGGTCAAAATACTCTATCTTCCGTGAGGCCTTTATCTATAAAATCATCTTTGGAAAGAAGGCGCATCACTAAAACTTAATATTGTGTCAATGTCTCTTTCTCAGAACAGAAATTGTAATTTTCTCTTATCCATTACCCTCAATTCTATGGCTGCATAAATTCACTTGTAATATAAATTTTTACCAAAGTTTAATTTGCATTTTCTTGCATATTTTTACTTCCTCTTTTGTCAAAACTACTTCGCATGATTGGAAGATAACGAGATAAAACATGTAATAATTATGATATCTCAACAGTTTTTGTTATTATCCAGTAAACAGAAATAACATGTACCTCAGAGTGTATGCAACTTTTCAAAGAATGACACAGACAAAAAAGAAAAAGACAATGGGTGAAATGCAAAAATGCATAATCATTAAGCACTTGAGTAATGACACAGGTTAATTAAATAATGCACTGGTCAAGTGCTGTGAGATTAATCCAGTTCATTCCTACAGAATAAATGCATAGAGATACATTGAACTCGTATTTTTTTTTATTAATGATGCTTTGCTCATATGAACAGGTTTGCAAGCTCAGTGTACGTCATACTGTACAATTTTTTAAAAGGCTGCCTGTCACAAAAATTGTACAAGGTTTATAAAAAGGTATGAGCAATGAAACTTTGATCTTTAGTAACCTGTATTGATGCGTCTGTAAGAAGTCACAAACAGAAAAATAATACGCTAATCATTCCAAGTAAACTTGCTTAAAAAAAAATATCTTGATGCAACCATAAACTGTACAGATAAATATCACTTTCAGCTTTGTTCATTCTAGAATCTACTGCCAATTGTTGATCTTTGTTTCTCACTCAAATACAAATGTAATCCCTTACAATCTGTACCTTAATCTGCACCAACTGTATCTTATCAATACAGCATAACACTTTATGGTTATCAGTATTACCATACGGGGCAATCTAGCAAACATACAGTGCTACATAATAGAAGTTACAAACATCACTAATGAGAGGTACTTCAAAATCTCTAAAAGTAATACTTACATCCAACATTTTGTTTATGTCGCCTTCCCTTTGTCATCACTTGAGTGGTGTCGGAGCATGTGGCACTGAAGGGAATATAACTGGATGGCACGATAGTCACACTTTGTACAAGCGTACGGCTTCTCTCCAGTGTGAGTCCTCATGTGGGTTTTCATGTTGCCCTTCTGGGAGAATGAAGCTGGGCAATAGGGGCATGAGAAGGGCCTCTCCTTCGTGTGAACGAGCAAGTGACTCTTCAGGTGGATCTTCTTGGAGGTGGCATAAGGACAGTAGGGACACCAGTGTACCTTAGCAGTCACATCTCTCCCAGTCACATCCTGAGGCAATGATTCATATTCAGTTTGAGGCACAAATAATTTTTTTAAGGACAAACTGGAATTTAACTAGCAGGTTAAAGGGGCTATCAGATACTGATTTGTTTTCTTTTCATTAATGTTGACACATAATCAAGGCAAAATCAGAAAGTGCATAAAACTCATCATATTTTCACAAATCTCAAAAGCAGAAGTTTTGTCCCTTCACCAATAAAATTTATTAATACTCATTAAGAGCAACTTCATCTCCATCAAACTGCATAGTTTTTATTATGCAACAGTAATTTCTGAGCAATAAAGAAGATTAGGAAAGCCAGTATGCAACTTCTTGCCTTAAAAAAATGGAATGAAATTTCGGTTTTACTGAGTATGTTTGGAAAACATGGCAATAGGAAATTTAATACCAAATATCACAGCACAAATGTTAAACAGTAATACAAATTACCCTTGAAGAACTGAAACATGAAATGATTTTCCCAATAATGAAGTTTTAAATACACATTGAAATAACCACCATATAAAACCTAAATAAACAGGTTTTGATGTAGGAAAAACCTAATTTTGGTAGTCGCTGTTAAGTCCTCAGGAGTTACCTTCCATGGTCTGGTAGACCATGGAAGGTAACTCCTTGAGGACGAAACAGCAACTACGCTATCAAAAAAGGTCTAATGGTTTGCAAAAGGTTCCTGAGATATGAATCTTAAATAGATTAGAAAACTTACTCGTTGCTTTCAGTCAGTAATAGCAAGTACAATAAAACACGTTTTATTGTACTTTACTTACGTGGTAACTCATTCTATTATTTTAACAAGTTTAACAACCAACTTACCTTCAGATCCTGAAGCACCTTCTGTCTGTCTGCCTGGCTTTCTATATTATGTTAGCTTATAAATCATACACCCTGGCATCCCTGAGACATATTTTGGTAAAAATTTGTAAAATAATGAAGAATCAATTATACAAAACTCAAGTGTTTTCAAAGATGCAACATGTAAGTTTTCAATTTTCATTTTTTATTTTCTTAATCTTTAAACAAAACCTAGTGTACAGTTATATTATAAAACTCTCAATGAACTCCAAATTATGATGCTCTTCAGAAGGGCATCAAAAAGAAAGAGAATTCATCATTTAGCTAACAAGTTCACTTTCTACAATGAATCACCTCACCAGAAGAGATGATTTTAAAAATGATATCTAATACTTAAGGTAAGCTATAAGGACGCTGGCCCTACAATCAATCCTTTTTTATTTGGTTTTGACTCTGCTCAGGGGAAAGTCTTCAGGAGGTATTACCATTTGTTTTCAGGCATTTATTTTTTAAATGATGCAGTAACTTTACGACAACTGAATAATGTTAGCTTTCAAATGCAAACTTACAATGAAATTAACAATGTGAACATAATTCACAGACATGTTTTATGGAGCCTCATCAATTCTCAAATACTGTCCGTACTCAAGACGACACTGGAAGAGAAGCGGTGCTTTCACAGTGGTACGGCCATTGGCAAGAAGACACCAGATGCCTTGAAAATGTTAGTCAACACCATTACACAATTAAACCAGAAACCAGACAAAATTTGTATATTCAGTAGGAAACTTTATACTTGTAGCAATTACATTCAAAATTCAAATGACACTGTCCCTTCAAACACTTATAGCCTGTCTTAACTTATTTTCCTTTCTTTTGTGTTATTCATTCAAGAATCTCAGTATTAAGCCCCTACAGCATTAACACTTCACAGGCATCAGTGGTTTTTAAATAAAGTCTTCATATTCCTTATAGCAGCAATTTTAAGCTTGAGGAGTAATCATTAGTAACCACAAATACATCAGGTTCATATGTCCCTAGTCAAGAGTGGGTCAGCAAAAAAGAAAGAAAAGGATTACATCGTCTGCTTACTAAACAAGAAAAACTTCCAACAATTTTATTTAAATCTTAAGTACATTATGAATACAGTTTACAATGGTACTAATGAACAGTATCTCCATTGCATATTTCCTAGCTTAAGTTGCAGTAAACATTTCGGCTACACATTATATTACACTGTAGTCCCCTTTTCTGCTTCTCCAGTGGCTAGAAGATAACTGGTAATCAGTGGGCTTCCCAGTATGAGTTCACAACTAGTTTTATCATTTTCATGACATTGCTAAGTGACAACAGTTTTGAAAGAACAGAACAGGATACCTCAATCAATAGACCAATGGGTTATGGCCTTGTGTGCCCTCTCACTTTCTTTTAAATGTTTCACATTTAGCAAACTTTTCGTAAATATAATAAACAGGCCTCGCACTCATGAAAACGCACTTGCTTTTCTGTTGAAATATCTTGTGGTATCATCTTACGTTTGAGAGCCACAATTGCATGAAAAAAAAAAGCTTACACTGATTCTAACTCCAAAATTACTAACTGACTACAGGCTATGGGACCAGATTCAATCACACCATCATGACCAAGAACGGAGACTGGCTAGGTCCATGAGGCAACAGCCACTAAGTCCGAGTAATAACATATTGCATTTAACCTTTTCTACTCAAAAAGGCATGATACTTGTTGCATCAGCTCTGTTGTGTTTTCCATTACCAAAAACCCTGAGAATAATTTCCTGCACAAAGATAATTATGGTTTGAAGTGGGTATTAATCAACAACATTCTTTACAATTTCAGAAGTTTTAAAATAAACATTTCAGTGGTGTTTTACCTTTGATTCATTTCAAAACAGCATAAATATATTGGTCATAGATATTTTAAACTTTATCAAAGTACTACATAAGCCCTAAGGTTCAATAATGGTTTCGAAAATAGTCATTCTTCTGTGACAAAGAGCATACATCACCTTTCCTATAATTTTCAGATTAACCATTTATGTAAAAGTACAGAAATCGATGACATTTTTACTTGACATCTTGAAACTTATTACCTAATCTTTACATAATATCCAAACATTTGAAATTAATTGAGTGACTTGTGATTGATAAATTTGCTTCTTTTTAAAATCAAAATTCATAATCTAATAACTAGAAGTGTTGATGTACGTGCAGTTCATGCTTATGTAAGAGCATTAAACAAGATTGGTTCAAAATTCTTAATTCAACTGGTTAACATTCTTTTGATGACAGCATAAAGAATGCTTAAGCAAAGCAGAGGGTCATCCATGCTCTGTAAACTGAATAACATAACTGAATAAAGTAACTATGAGCTTCAGTTTAAATCAATGACACTGACTGCACAAGGAAAAAAAACCAATCCTATCACTGCAGTTTAGTCACAACGCCAGAGATACAAAGAGGAACACCACTAACAATTTTTATATGAAACAGTGTCTGTGCCATGTAAGATACATTACTGGATATTCTGATTACTCCCACTCGAAGAGTGGCTTAGTAAATGCCTCTGAAGAGTGGCTTTGCGGAACGCTCGATACGGGCACTTCGTACACGCAAATGGCCTCTCTCCAGTGTGCCTGCGCATGTGCACATTCAGATTGCCTTTCTGGGTAAAGGAAGCTGGGCAACATGGGCAGATGAATGGCTTTGCCCCAGGGTGCATCAGCACATGGCAACGAAGTTTCATCTCGGACGTTGTTGTGAAAGAGCACGAAGGACAGTAATAGGTTTGGCTGCCCTTCTGAGGGTTCACGCTTCCAGCCTGCAAAGAAAAGATGTACATAATTAGATAAATGCCCACAAAACACTTTATATTGCAAGGGCAATTTCACAGCATTCCAGTTGATATCAGGCACTAAAGTACCTCATGAACACATTTGCCAAATTGAGATGTGTGTATAGTTTGGCATCACGTTTATAATCATGGGATCAACCTGCAAATCTCCCAACGTTAATTTCAGTTCATACATATTTTCCAGCTGTTAAATTTAAAAATAGAAATACTTGGCTGAAAAACCTTCCCTCAGATTTACACAGTTGAAGATGAAATCCCAGAGATAGCACATAGCGAACAACTTTTTTTTATTAAATACCACATACAGCATTATATTCAAATACCACATACAGCATTATAAACAAGATTATCATTATTATTATTTCACTGGATGAAACCTATTCACATGGAGCAAGCACACAGGGGTCATTGACTTGAAATTCAAGCTTCCAAAGAATGTTGGTTTCAACCTCTCACCAGACCCCACACTGCAGCAGTAACTGATCAGGATACAGGGCCAGTGATTTTTCGTCGCCCTGGGGGAGGCGCGAACCTGCAACATCCAAGTGGCATGTCATGACGCTACCCACCATACCAGTGGACCAGTAATATGCATAAGAAAGACCTTCCATTACAACAAATCACTTGAAATTAAGTCTTTGTTGCTCCAAATAAACCCTAAATAGTTTAGCTGACTGATAAAAGTTTTAAATGCCCTAGTTAACCATAGTTTCTAAAAAAAGAAAAACAGACAGTGACACCTATGATGCTTTACAAAGAGTTGGCCTTTAACTTGCAAATATTAAATTAAGCAGAACTCAATTATACAATAGAGATATTTAAACACACTCACACATGAAGAACCACAGAGACATGGAAAGAGTGGAAAGACAGAGACTTCAAAACATGCAAAAGGGATCATAACATTTATTGTTTTAATGCACTTAGTCTATTTATTGTTACTGTGGTCATGTTTGTAGTCACACATATTAATGACAAGACCAACCAATCTAAGGCAATGAAATTACACAAAATCACACAACAGATCTTTTCTTGTTAGTTTCACTATGACAAATTTATTAGCAGTACCAATCATAACATCTTCTGTAGTGCCAGCAGTAATGTACAGCACATATTTTTATAAGGAAATACAGCATTTTTTTACAGAACACCTTGAATCCTTATTTAGAAAATGAAAAAGATGACCATCCAGCCACGACTCAATCCTGGGATAGGATGAACAGCAGCCTAGCACTATACCACTAATACAATAATTAATGTCAGTTTATATGTACTCGTGAAATTCCGATGCATTTCAAATGAACTAAAAGAGGCCCGTTCCTAATGTTAACACAAATGTATTGTATTCACATTCTGCTCCTTAAAAAAATATCAAAATCATCAAAGAAACAGGCAGTGCTCTCCTTCATTTGTCACGGGGAGAATCACAGAAATCTGAGACACATGAGATGACTTCCATTAAATAAAAGTGGATGGGACCAATGAATAACTTAAATGATTGACATGAGTCCCAAACCACAATACAATATACACTGGACATCAAAGTCTACCAAGTACAACAAAACTTATGAGGCCGATTTATTTAGGGTCAAAAAGAAGGGTTTGTTTGATGGCCACCAAGTCTAGTAAAATTTAAGTTACACTTCTCTTCTCTTGTTTTGAGAAATTCTACAAAATACCTTTAAAAACCATTTACCAGTTCATGGTAAGCGCACTTGTATAAATAAATTATTAGTTACCAATTCTGGCAAAATAGTTCATCTTTTACCTTTATCTCTCCTGCCAAGAATATCATGAAAGTTGTTCATTTTAACCTGATTAAAGTTAATGTTTGTGTGGATCACTCACTGAACTGAAGCCTCCAGATTTATGTTTTTCATATCTTTCCCTCAAACATTTTTCCTGAATTAAATAAAACTCTGCAATCAACCGGCCAAAATCACCAAAACACTGTGCCACCTTCTTCTCATCCATAAAAGTAATTGAAACATGAATAGAGGTTACCTTAGACTTCTGTAACACAATGTCGGCCAAGATAACCCGAATATGAAGTGTGTTCCCTGAGAAACCTGAGGCAATAATACTTTCATTTTGAAAGAAAATATGCTCTTCTGACTAAATACAGATATTTCCTTACACTTTATGAACATCCCATGACAGTTGCACCTCACTACTCTTCTTGCTGTAGCTTTGAACCACTCAATCCATCCTCTACCATATTCATAATCAATCGTTAAATAATACCTTGGTATAAGCCAATGGGAAGAGGTTTAATTGTAGAGATAATACAAATAAGAATTCCAGTTGTAAATATTATCAAAATAGCAGTTGGAGGAAACTCAGTTTGATGAACATGACAAAATATCTAAGTGGATTTACTTCAGCAGGTACGTAACATTCTATTAAAAAGTACAGTCTGTTTAAATCTGCTCTTTGTAAAATCTTTTATATATATATATATATAATAGTGATCATATATATAAAGTATATACATATATATATATATATATAATATATATATATATATATATATATATATATATATATATATATATATATATAAATGCTTTCACTTCACGTGCATACTGAGGAGGTGCAGTGAACGAAATTCCGTACAAGAAAGAACATTACCTTATTTGTTCACCAGATGGCGTCTCAGCATGTGTCTCTTGATGACATGCAGTTGAGTGGACCGGTAAGGGCACAGCGAACATGCGAACGGTTTCTCCCCCGTGTGTATGCGCATGTGTGTGTTCATATTCGCTTTCTGCGAGAACCGCGATGGGCAATACGGACAGAGAAAGGGCTTTTCTCCCGTATGGATCAGAATGTGCTGCTTTAGCTTCGCCTTGTGAAGCGAGGAGTAAGTGCAAAATGTGCACTGGAATGTTTTGACACTGATACCCCCTTCCAGAACTTCCAGGCGAGGCTCCACATTGTGAACCTGCGGAAGAGGAAACGGGGCTTTTAAATGGAGTGTTCAGGCGACTCGGTTTTGTGAATCTAGAAGCAACATTCTGACACATATTTCTATACTCATGGGTTACCTCATTTACATTCTCAATGTTTCTTTTATGAAATATGGGTACAACCACAAAGCATTCATATTTTACAACTATTTCAGACCCTTTCCACTTACCCAAATCAAATTTCCCCAAATGTATAGATTAGGCTGATTTCATAGTCTTTACTTAAATTATCAGTTGCTATATTAATCTACATGTGGGTGATACACCAAAATTACCTTAAAATATTATTCTTGCACTGGAATTCCTAGGATTACGAGGTAAGTTTCTTAAGTGTTTTTGGTTTATTTGTTTCCAGAAAAAAAATATATATATATATATACTATATGTGTGTATATATATTATAATATATATATTTAAATATATGTATATATATATTTATTTATATGTGTGTTCAGTGTGTTCAGAAAAAATGCATAACAGTCACTGGCACATACTTGTAACTGTCAGGATCATGGATACATTCTTCTACAAAAAAATCTTCAAGAATCATTATCCACTTTATGCACCTACAAAGAGGGTTCATCAACAGTATGCCAAACCCCCCAAACAAACTGCACCATTCATCTCTACCTCGAATGCACTTTTCAGCTTCCCAGATCTTAATTACTTTCTTTCCAAATAAAATATTCCCTCCATCTGATCATCCCTTTGTAAGTCTTCCTCTCAAAATATCTTGTTCACCTTCTCATTGTCCTCCATTCTCCCGACATGACCAAGCCATTTAAAAAAACTATGAGCTATCCTTTCACCTACGCTAACAATTTATCTCAACAACTTCACTTTTTTCTGCAATTTCACTGAACCTCCCCAATTCACTATCACACAGGATAGTTAGCTCAATGGTTCCTTTACACACGTTAACCTTGGCTTTCGTAAGTACTACAGTTCTCTTCCAAATCTTCTGCACGCACTCTGCAGCCTTCATGACTTCACTTATTGTGTGAATTGCCTCTTCTGTCATCCTGCAGTCCTCAAGTATACCTCCTCCATAATACCCATATAAATCAACTGCTTCCATTTTTCCACCATCATTGCCCCAATTTCTACTTTCCATTTAACCTCAAAATGTTAATCTGGCTCCCATTTACTCCCAAATTGCTCCACTTGCAAAAATTTCCCAAATTCTTCGTTGCTTTCTGTGGTTTGTAATCACTATGCACAATCGGTGCCAAATCATTTGCAAGCATGAACCAATCCACACTCCATTCATGGACCATTTTTCTATCCGACAATGTTAGGCCTTTGTCTGGTTTTCACCTCTATTACTCCATCTGGAAAGATGTTAAATAGTCCTGAAGGTTTGCCCAAAACTCACTTTTTCACCAAACCAGTTACTCACCCTACTATATGTTACAAAACTTGCTCTGTTCTCTTCACACTAACCTTTTATTGCTTTCAACAGCTTATCTTCCCTGTCATATCTCCTCACCACCCTCCACTTTGTCTCTCTATTGATTCTTTCATGAGCTAGGTCTATTTATGCCCCATATTGCTTATTCCTTTTACCTTCAAACTTCTCACACAAATGTTTCAAAAAAATAAAAAACTTGATCCACACATCCTCTTTCTTGCCTAAGCCCATATTGTCCTTCTTTTTTTTTTTATCAGTGCTTCTGTCGTCTATCTTAATTTCCCAATCAAAATTCTACTGTACACTTCCCCTGGTACACTAAGCAATGTTATGCCCCCATATAAGTAAAAAAGTTGAAGTGACCAAGTTACCTTCTTCACCTTTACTTTTATACCGTGGAATAATTTATCCCCTCCCCAATTCTTTCAGGGCATTTTCTTCATCAAGACAAACCTTAAAAATTCTTGCTGGTCACTCAGTTTCACTTCTACTATCATACTGCAGCATGTCTCATGTAAACCCATCAATTCTCGCTGTCTCTCCATTTTTAAACATTTTAACTATCCCCCTTGCATCCTTATCTGCCCCTTCCACAAGCATTCTCAGACTTAAAAAGTTAAATGTATTAAAAAAGTATGAAGATGATGAGACAGAAAGGTAAGTTTGGCTATCAAAATAAATTTTACTGAATTTACAAGGCATGATATGGATCTGCCTCTCTCTCTCTCTCTCTCCTATCTTCCATATTTTGACAGAATATGCCCAAATTACCTGCTTTATAATGGAATCAAACCCCAGGTTTTCTCACTAATGTGATCAACTAAGCAATTCACCCCTAACAGGGAAACAGGTCTCCAACTCCCATTAAGAAAAACTTGGAAAACTTTACTTAAGTAATCTCACCTCAGCTGATCTCAGAGCAAGAAATATGCATTGTTAAGTACACCACAATACCATCAACTGGGAAGCTAAGCCACTGAATGTAATGGAATATAGAATTTAGGCCAAAGGCCTAGCACTGGGACCTATGAGGTCATTCAGCGCTGAAACGGAAACTGACAGTAAAAAGGTTTGAAAGGTGTGACAGGAGGATAACCTTGCAGTTCCACTATGAGTCAATTGTTAGGAGAGGGTGTCTAGCAAGAAACAATAAAGAGAATATGAATGGAGGTCTTAAGTCACTGATACCAAACAGAATCACACCTTTATATCAAATTCTTAAAACTTTCATATGGGTCTAAGTTGTATTCATCACTGCCCAGTATTCAAGTTTCAAAAGGACAATGAAATTTAAAAGCTCTTAATCTAGAAGGCTGGCTTCTGAGAATTTACGCAACTGAATAAAGAGACAGTGATGAATCTCTTGGCAAAATTTCCTTGACGATATTTTTGTTGTTTGACGGAACACATACTTTTCTGATCTCTAACAAAGAAGTAACTGAAACTGTAAATATAATCACAGGGATTAAGCTGAGAAGAAAAAAACCATGATATCCTTTGAAATCTTGGCGTATACAGTATATGCATACTTGATTAGAAATGCAGGCACAATAATGGGAGGGGCAGTGGTACATATCCCTTTGCCCCTCTTATATCCATTATTGTCCTTGCTTTTGCTGTATCCCTTCACTTTCACCACCCCTTTATGCAGAAGCTGACACTTACATAGGACTACCTTGTTCTATGTCTAGGTCCCCATCTACTGCAATATATTTGAGCACCCTGACTTTTCCTCATGTTGTAGTACTTTCAGTATACATATTGTTAAGTGTTAATAAAAGATTTTATCTTATCTTCTCTTCCTTGATTTGCTTATTCTGTTAATAGCATTATTAATACTCATTTATTATTCTTTTTCCCTCAAATATGGTTGTTTTATAATTTATCACATATATAGAATAGAATATAAAATTAAGGCCAAAGGCCAAGCACCAGGACCTATGAGGTCATCCAGCACTGAAACTGAAACTGACATAAAAAAGGTTTGAAAGGTATTACAGGAGGAAAACCTCACAGTTGCACTATGAATCAAAATCAACTGTTAGGAAAGGAAGAAGAAAGAGCTTCTGAAAGTAAGTACAGTAATAAGGATGAAAGGGGTTGCAGCTGGGGGACAAAGGGACGCTTAAGTAATGTCTACAGTGCACTGCAAGAGGTACACTGATGGTGCTACCCCGGGTTGTACATAGTTCTAACACATATATATATATATATATATATATATATATATATATATATATATATATATATATATATATATATATATATATATATATATATATATATATATTTCTTTATTTATATAGTGATATTAATAATAAAGGATATCACTTTCTTTTACATAACTAACTGAAAACTTTTTCAGTATGAGTGAAATATTAAATATACACAAAGTTTCAGCATTTAATACATATATATAAAAGGCATCATGCAAATTCTTATTGGATGATCAACCAAGTAGACCAGCCTGATATTGTAGGATCCCAAAGTCAGTCTTTATTATCACACAGACACACATAAACCTTTGGTAGAAGTGGATCAGGTGGAGTGAATGGATTTTTGCGTTGACACACCATTACAGTAATGAGATACAATGAAGCCCAAAGAGCTTTTGAATGGGCAATGTCATATTTGCCTGGCTCTTACTCTAGTTCAGGGGTCAATAACCTCCACCCCGAGTGGGATTTCATTCCGGTCCACCAACTTGACACCTGGACACTAATTATCTAACAGCTGTTACCTAGATTAAGGCGTTGAGCGATCCTTATACTAAAATTTGACATCATGGCCCTCCACCAAGATGCTGCATAGTTGTCTGGCCCGCTCTCCCCAAAAAGGTGCTGATCACTGCTCTAGTTGACCAGTACAGTAATATTGTAAAGGACAAAAACAATTCACTCTCACAATACAAATCTTTATTCAAACAAATACATAACCTTTGCGAGAGTACTTGCACCTAAAATCATACAAACAAAACAACAAGAAAGATTTCAGAACAAATTTACATTTATATTCTTGCTGGTTAATTTCTACACACAAATGTTTCATCATCTTAAACTATGATCCTCCTAGATCACGGAATATAAAAAATAAAGTAAATGCTGCTTTTAAATAAATCTATAGCCAATCAACAGTATCTGTGTGCAACAAGTTAATATATATTACATAAAGGCAACAAAATTTATTTGCATAACAAATCATTTCCATCACAAATTATGCTGTAACTATAAATAATAAATAATAATAATAATAATAATAATAATAATAATAATAATAATATAATAATAATAATAATAAAGCGACTGTCTACTAAATTTTACACTTCAAATGTATTGATATTACAAAATGTACTTCTTTTAAAATCACACGCAAACCTTATTTATAGGAACTCTAAAACTACATCATGTACAATATTAAAATTTTATCGCAAGTTCTCTATCTATAACACTTTCACCTCAAGACTAATCAAATTAAGATACAAGACAACACCACTAATCCAATCTCTAGACTACTAAAGGCTGCTTTACACCATGTACATTTTAATAAAAGTCAGGTTCTAACACATCTCAAGCCAGTTGTGGCATGGAGTGTGGTCAAAGAAGAGTTGCCAAATATGTAATTCATGCTTGCATAATTTTACAATGTGTTGAGGTAGAGCAAGAACTTACATGGAAAAAACTGCCAAAACAGGCCAAAGTATGGTCATATTAACACTACATCAGGATTAGCTTGATTTAACACTGGTGAACTTCCTTTCCAGTACAAACTCAGACAACAAAAAGCAAAAGAATAAAATTCTTTTAACAGTAAAAGTAGAATTTATAATTGCATCACCATTTATGTTGAGTCACATATTCAACCCAGCTCGGAGTCTTAAAGATGAACGCAGTGTCTCTATCAGGTGACACCTATTACCACTTACTAATGCCCCTGTGAAGACACAGGCAATTTATTGAGGACAATCCTTACAATGATGAATGATTTGTGTTTACTTGGCATAAGAAAACAAAAGGTCATTGACACAAGCAAATAAATACTAATACACATACTGAGTATTTGACAAAATAAGTTATGCTTTTTTTTTTACTTGACCTTTTTAAATTTCATTTTTGCTCTAATTCAGTGACATTCAGTTGTGACTACACTCTTGAACTTCAAACTGCCATCTCAGAGGACTGACTTTCTACAGCTTTCCTGATGATAATCCAAAATTTCTTAAGAGATGAATGCAGTAACACAACACTATAAGACCTTTTTATATCTAAAATCTGGGATCATGAAATGTTTATAAATCAGACCCAAAGAATAATAAAACGATAATTACTGATGATAACTATTTGTAAGTAGCCATGTTTTCTCTATTAAACCACTGTAGTACGCAAGATGTAAAATGTTTACTTCAGGCCTTGAATTTGGAAAAGAATATATTTGATCCACAGACATTTTTTTCAAAAGCTAAAATATTTTTAACCTGTCCTTTTGTATAAGTCTACACTTATAAGAAATGCTGGAGCACACTTGGGCATTGGAAAAGTTAACCATATGAGGTTTCAACCAAAAAATCAGCTGCCTGCCCTACCCTTGATACATTTATGCTTCTAATTAAAGGTGAAATCTTTGGCTGACGACCTCACAAGATCTGTAGTTACTCATTATTGCATACAAAGGTGTTGCAGACATTGCAGACAAATGCCAATAAACCTAAGTTGTATGCAATCCGTTTGCATAAAAAACAAGCCTCGCAATCTACAAAACAAAAATAACGAAGTGTGTTCATTCAATAAGAAATAAATATACAATGTTTTTCTTGAACTATACAAACACTTAAATTAATCATGATACATACTCCAAGAATTAAATAAGTGGAGAATCTAAGGACAATTTTTTCAGACCACAATAATAAGAGCTGTAATTCGTGACAATATCCAGAACACAAAATATGGCTAACATGATATTTATTGCCTTACCGTTTTCAACAGCACAATTGTTGTCTGTTTTTATATCTGTTATGAACAAATATTAAAACTTTTGAAAGGTCACACAGATATGTTCTTGATAAACTTGTTACAAATGAGTGTTACTGATGAATAAATTTTCTCATGAAATGATTGCTTGACCAGGTTGAATTCACAGAGGAAGTTACACTTATGTATATAATCAATCAGTCTTTTGCTATTATACATAAATTCTTTGGTGAGAAAGATTCTGGTTGGTAACAAACTGATAAAAATACAATGTCTTATGAGCAAAGCTCAGGAATATTGAAAGAAAGTACTGTATATGCTGATTTAAAATAAAAACAATTGTCCATGGAAGGTTTTTATTTATACTACAGTGCTTTCAACGTTTGACTTAGTCTGCATTTCTTGATAAAAAAAATTGTCAAAATTCTCTAGTAGTTAAATGAATAAGCTTACCATACATAAAATAAAATAAAATTTCTTTTGTACAGTTGACTGTTTTTTAAAACAGTCCTACGAGCATTATTTGAGTAATAAATATCAAAACTGCTTTCAAATGAAAATAAAAACGTCAAAATAAAGTACTACCTAGTTTCCACTACATAAGCCACTCATACCAGTAGTAATGTTTGAAACTATGCTGTCCATACCTCCCAACTTTTACACTGCTTTCAAGGAAATTTTAACCTGCAATGACTTTTAGGCCTAAGATTACATTTCACTATGTTTCTTAATCAAATTCACATCTAGACCAGAATGTTTACGAAAAATATGCTTTTTCATTGTTATCTTCTGAATGGAGGAGTAAATGCAAAAGGGACAAGAGAAGGGCTTCTCTCCAGTGTGGGTTCTGATGTGGACGTTCAAATTTCCTCTCTGATCAAATGACGATGGACAATGTGGGCAAGAGAAAGGTTTCTCTCCAAAGTGAGTTCGAATGTGAACTTTCAGGTTTCCTCTGTGATCAAATGACAATGTACAATATGGACAAAAGAAAGGCTTTTCTCCAACACCACCAGTTCGAATGTGGAGATTTGGGTTTCCTCCGTGATCAAACGATGATGGCTGATGTGGGTAGGGAAAGGGTTTTTTCACTGGAGCTGCATGATGACCTGGGTCAAAGGTGCTGTGCGGTAAAGGCATTTGTTCATTATCGAAGGGGCTATCTGCTGTGTCCTGTTGCCCGACACGAGACACGAATTTTGTTGGATCTTGTTCTGTATTGAGAGAGTATTTTGCTGCATCCACCTGTGAAAAAAGGATGATATTATTAAGACAGTACTGTACAAATACAGCTACCAATTTGTATCATCTATTTACAATCCCTACCACACAGTGAAAAATGAATTATGAAAGGAACAAAAGTGTTTTTTAATCAAATAAAAATAGTGATGAATCTATGTGAAATCCCCTGTAATTCCTTAACTTTTGCCTCATTTTAAACAAAGCTAACATAACAATCAAGCTGATATTTAAGGATAAGAAGGAAATGGAAAATTAATTTTGTATGCAATATGTTTTGCAGTAAGTATACAATGCCACCGTAACCTAATGAATCTATCAATGAAAAAATATCCAATCTTTCTTAAGCAGCCATCACATACTTGTGGCTTTTCTTTTCCTTCCACTTTATCTGTACTGCCTTTTAAAATCCAAATACGAAACATATTTCTATATTACACTACCTACTTTTCAATCATCATGATTTCAGTTGAACAGTCCCCTTATTTTTTAGAAATACATTTTAATAAACAAAACACAAATGAAGACATTTGAAAATATCTACACTGGATAAGAAACAAATCTGGAAACCGAGTGCTGTATAGTTCTCGAACTTTAAAAACTTCTAAAAAAGATGCTATCTTACGATGGGTGATTTATTACTGGCTTTAAAGATCGTATATTAATTTCAACTAGTGATAAACTGTGCACTAGTATGAAGATATTTTTTTTAATTTGGCCAAGGAAACTATAAATTTTCCCAATTTTAGTAGATGGTAAAGGACACCTAATACCTCAGTATGTACACAAATGGTACTTAAAAAAATAAAAACAGGAGTTGCTAAAGACGAACTATGTTTATCTCTTTAAACTTTCAGAGCTCCTAAAATATAATAGAATTTTCTTTACAGTGAACTATTCCAGTAACAAGCCTCCCTCATCTACTCACCAAGACTTGACCAACAATAATTCTTCACCAAACAGCAGGCTGCTAAGTTCCAAGAATATAATGGCAGAACTACAGTCTCTTAATAACCTATACTGCAAATATTGCCCATGAGAGACCATGGCTGTTCTAGCAGCTGAGAGCTCTCTCATGCACTCAAGATCTCTCATACCAGACAAGCAGTTTGCCATACCAGCCCACCTCAACATCCTAACAGCAAGTCAAAACAGTTTTCCATCCAGATGCTACGAAGAGAAGCTCAAGAGGTAAACTTTCCTAGTTATCTTATAAATACAGTACTATGAGAATGGGATTATGGAATGGATACTGTATACCCAAGCACCTAAGGTTTACTCCTTACCCTTCACAAGCAACCGAAGATTGTCTGACCCTGACTCCATCCTTTAAGATTTGCCTTACAGTCACAGTCAAAGCAGTAAAAGACTTGCTTCATATAATTAGGGACATTTGTAATTCACATGGATGAGAGAGAGAGAGAGAGAGAGAGAGAGAGAGAGAGAGAGAGAGAGAGAGAGAGAGAGAGAGAGAGAGAGAGAGAGAGAGAGAGAGAGAGAAATGTTTAACAATGGTTATCGACAACTCATCTACTGATTAAACTATTTTCGATCCACCAGCCACAGAGCCAGCATCTATTACAATAATCTTCAATTGTCTTTTTCCCTGCCAGGATTGACATTACATATCTACTGTACATAGCAGTGGACATTTTCTTACCTCTACTTTTCAGACTGCTTACGGAAAATCTTAGACATCAAGAATTACTGTGCTATTATTTACAGACTTCAATGTATGCATACACAAGAAGAAAAATAAAAATCCTATATATAAAGTACTATATGCTTTAAAACCAAAATTGTCTTGCATTTGACTACATTGTGATTGTTTCAAAATACTGTAGTTCAATCTTTTAACAAATGCTTTTTCTCTTGCCCTTTTTGAAATAATATTTTGTGAGTGGTACTCTTATGTGGATTACAAAATGAATTTCTGTGAGTTTCAGAGGGATAATTCTTTTACTGGTAACAAAAGTTTTCTAGAAAGCATCCAAACATTTTTTAGTCAGTGATTCAAGTAATAAATGGAAACTCTTGGAATGCTACAGAATTAACATGCCTAATTAATATAAGGACTTTGACATCTGACTCAAATTTATAGAGATTCTCAAGTTACAAAAGATATGAACACAGTTTTATAAATTGAATACCTGCATACATAAAATCAAATATTCCTCCAAGTCTTGCAATACACTAAAACTCAATCTAACCCAGTAAGAATCAAATATATAAAAAGTCAGAGAATGGCTCCAAAATTCAATTCAAGTTTCCTCAACTTTTTAGACATAAATGAAATCTGATATACTTACCTAATACTTAAGTTCTTTTTCCTTCAAATTATGGCAACATGCTCTGTGTTCAAAACACTTCATTGTTATTCTCAAACAATACTCCCATGAGCAGACCTTTTTGTGTTTGAAAGGGTTATAAAGTTTCACAGAGAAGTAAGAGGAAGTGGTATACAAAATTAAAAAATCTTGTAAATTTCTGTTTTAAAGTTCTAAAAACAAAAAAATTTACATCTTTACCCAAAAACCAGAAAAAGCCAATTTATATTACGAACCTGCAAATCAAGCACAGCACTTCTCTATGGAAAAGGAGTAAGTATTTTATTCTTTATTTCTTTAATCACTTACAGGCAGTCCCTGGTTATCGGCGGGGTTCTGTTCCCGACAGCATGATGATAACCGAAAATCGCTGACAACTGAAAATTGGCGATCATAGCCCTGACCCTAGGTTATTGGCATTGATAACCAGGAACCAGCACCGCCAATAACCATGGATCAGCCCCGATAACCGGAGATCGGCCCCGATAAACAGGAATCGGTGTCGAAAATTCAGTTATCGTCGTCACTAGGCAAGTGCTGTAAAACCGGATTGCCGATAACTGAGGCCGCTGATACCCAAGGACTGCCTGTACTTCCATACCACAAGTAAGGTACAGGCAGTTCCCAGTTATCGGCAGGGGTTCTGTTCCCGATGCCGTGATGATAACTGAAAATCACTAATATAACCAAATACAGTACTGACAAATATTGGTGCCGAAAATTCAGTTACCGATGTAGCTAGACAAGCGCCATAAAACCGAATCGCTGATAACCGGGGACTGTCTGTACTTACTGATATATGACAGCAAATACAGTATTTACTTATCACAAATTTGTTGAGGAGACAGGACCATTTTCTGTCAGAAAGATACCAAGTTGTTAAATAAATGTCAAATCAAATGTCATATTCCTTATACAACAAAGGGAGTTTATGATCTTTTTTCAAAAACATTGTAACATTCCAAGTGATTACTGTCCACATTTGTCTTCAAGAAAACCTCAATATTGTAATGTTCAGCCTCTACTGTATTTACCTGCCAACTCATTAACAATGTACCTGAATTTAAACAGTTTGAAAAATGACAAATTTTTTAAGTAATTTGTATTTTTCCTAACATACAAACCCTCGGTCTTTACATAAGGGAGACTTACTTTTGGAGGGAAGATTCTGAGTAAATCTCTAAACTATCTGGTAGCTTGACTCACCTGGGTACTCTCTTCCTGGTCATGGAAGAACAAAGGAAGAAGACCACACCTCTGATCTATTGAACAAGAGAGATGTTCAACTGTCAGAATTCTGGGCATTTCGAATTAAAAGAATGTAATACCCATAGTGTCTGAGACAATAAAGCTATGAATAACCAACTGGTTTGCTCATAGTCAGTCCCTCTCTCCCCTTGCTAGAGAGAAGGAAGGATTTCCATCTACTAATCCAATTGGAGCTAGATTATAGATAGTATGCTCAGTCATCTAGAACATCTTCATGCACGCCCATCCAGCGAGTGACGGCTCGTTCACTGTTCCTCTGCCCAGTGGAAGAGGAAGAAAGACAGGAGAAAGGGAGGGGGCCAGTCCCACACACACACCTTCTCCTTGCAGCCGTATACCTTAGGTGGGATGCAACCTGTCCCTCAAGAGCTGGGTGAACTACATGACTTGTTGAGCATCCACCATGGGATCCAAGGAAAAGGAATCCAAGGACCTATGGGCAACATCCCCTGGTAAAAAGAGATGAATGTGGTCAGCATGATTACATTCCATCCTAGTACTTAACTGACAGGTTCTTCCTGAATGAGATGGACAGACTGATGCTCCTGGCCTCAAAAGATCTGGCCCAAAACGTACTGTCTCCTCCAGGAAGTTGCGGGGTTCAGTCGCTGTATCATCTTACTAGTCAGAGAAATGACAATTTTGACAAAGTTTCTCTGCCAACTCGAAGCTAACGAACGTGTTGTTGGCATTAGGCTGAAAGTCTAGTCTTTACGGAGGCAACATAGACGTCATACTGCATTGGAACCACAGGACTACGAAAGTGGTATGATCCATCTCATTGATCACCTACGTAACATGCAAAATGGTGAAAGGCATAAACTTCCAGATGTAAATGGATACCAAAGATGTCTTGCTTTGTTCAGGGATGCGAGAAGGCAGAGCAGGACAGCACCAACTTCAAAAGTCGAGAAAAGAAGGACTGTGATCAAGCTTGTCCAGAGGTTGAATAAATTTCCGGTTCTAATACACATGGCTAAATACAGTGCTTTAAAATACTGAACTTCAAGTTATTTGGTTAAAAATGTTTGCATTTTATGGATCTTGTGATTACAGTGGAATATGAACCACCTACCATGTACATTATACATACTGTAATATTTGCGTAAAAGATAAATTCATAGTTATTTGCAATATACATACTTTCTTTTCAGTGTCTATTATAACAATACTGTAGGTACAATGGACATATGTGAGTATTAGAACAGATTAGCTATTTGCAAGAATAACAGAGTATTATGTCCTCTTAAAGATTTCTATGCAAAACAAAGAAACTGTTTTCATTAATCTATAGTTTTTGTCCCAACACATCATGATTACAATAAATAAATAAAATACAAAACGCTATACACCACAAATGTTTTCAAGTGAATAGTACACTGCTGTACTTCAGTTACGGTATATGTGGCTATAACTGAATATACACAACACGTAAATACTGATTACTGTAGTGTATTTATGAAATCTGTACAATTGCTACTCAGTTCACTCAAGGCAGAATCACAAAAATCATCAGTCCATCAGAAATTAAAATAGTAAATACTAATTCAATTATAATACCAATTCATCCACAATAAAAAAAAAATTAAATATAAACATAAACAACTAATCTAGTCTATTTCATCTCATTTGAAAAGTCAGCAACAGGACTCACATTCTGCACACCTTCCAGAGCTGAGCTGCTGTCTAATTCCCATTCTTGAGATGCTTGATCATGTGGCACTGGAGGGAACACTTCTGGGTGGCACGGTAAGAACACTTGGGGCAAGCAAACGGCTTTTCTCCTGTGTGAGTCCTCAAATGTGTCTTCAGATTTCCTTTCTGAGAGAAATTAGCTGGGCAGAACTGGCAAGAGTATGGTTTCTCTCCTGTGTGCACAAGCAGGTGTTTTGTCAAGTTCACTTTTATCCAGGATGAGTAGGAGCAATATGTGCACTGGTACTGCTTGGCTTTGTTGGGGCTTTCAATTCTTTCCACGAGACTCTTCTTTGGATGTCCTGCCTGCAAGGAAAAACTATATTTAAATTCAATCCTCACGAGAAATATGAGAAAAATGTTAAAGTTACCTGAAGCTTGTACAAAAGTGCAACCATATAATTAAATCAATATTTTACATACAAATTAATTAATTACTAAAAAAGTTACAAGAAACTTACCACGTTAAGAAATTAAGAAGTTCACTTCATTCTGTGTGCTACTATTTTTAGTCTAAAAATGAATACAAAAATATGTATAAATTTCACATAGCGCAATTAAGATTACTTTAGAAGAATCACTGAAAGTGATATTACCATGTACACAGTAACTAGGAAGTGGCTAACCAACCACGATACCCTGTTAACAGTGATGTTTCACACATCACAAAACGTGAGTGCAGCAGTACTAAATTACGCTGAGTCTCATCAGCAGTAATCTTAAAACAACTTTCGCAAAATATAATACAAGTACAGGAGCCACAATACACAGCATATACCCCAAATATTATCCACCTCAGGTCCCTAGTTAGCCAAGAAAGATGAGGATTGACTGATCTGATACTAGAAATTAATATCACAACTAAGGTCACGACATCAGAAAATCCCTCTTTACTAAAATGATTAGCTTGGATTTAAAATAAGTCAAAATAAAAGAAAACTGAAATAACGTAATCTCTATCATACAGTTCATAAGGGAGGATATGTAACTCTATACACTAACAATACTTTTTTCCTTAAACTTTTTTCCCTAAAACGCTTATACACTGTTACGCACTGTTAAAAAAATTACTGTAAGCGTAACCTTGGATTGAAAAATTTCCGCTATAATGAAAAACAACAGTTCCAACTTAGTAGAACAGACCATGTCCAAAAAAATCACTACTACAAAAGGCACAAGTAATGCAAAGGAAATGATCGGGCTAAAGATGTCCCAATCCAGTTGTGGTAGCTGGTGAATAGTGAGACAGTAAGATTCTCCCAACTGATACTCTGGAAGTCTTTGTAATGACTGTATAATAACCCAAACAATCTTAACTGCAAGACAGTAAAAGATCTCTTAAAATGATGAGACACTATTACGGATCATTTCTGATCAAAAGCCATTAATAAACTACTGATGGTGATGAAGGGCCTGATCACATACAACTTATGTAATCCATACTTTCTAAAGAGCTAAAACATGTATTCCTCATTCAAATACTCTACATTTACTATGAGCAGCAAAAATAACTACAGTATATACTGTAATACAATTAAAAGGACAGCATGCTTACAAACGAGCCTGGCAGCATTCATATTTACAATCTTAGTCCCAGTTTAATCACTTAAAACTTTCTTCACCACTACCTTTATCTACAGAACTGATGGGTACTGATACTTCCATTACCTTCTATGATTTATTCAAGTATAAGTACATCATAACTTTACTACAACACTTCTCATGTCACACTAACCTTCATATAAAATAACTTCTGATGACACAACACAAAAATAATTTAAAATACTACACACATAAAAATATATGGAGTCATTCACAATGGCACTTAAACTTAGTATCATTTTCTATATAGCAGAGCAATGTCAAGACTAAGCCAATATATTCTCACAGGCTTTCAATCTAAAACCAACCTCAGAACTCTCCATTTATAGTTATCTCATATGGAAATGTAAGACACACTATCTGACCATTACCTACTCATCCACAAAAAATTATGCACCAGTATTTTTGAGGTGCAACAGAAGTAAAAGTCTGACGTTAGTTTTATTAAAACACTGATATTCCAAAGCACCATGATAAAATTCTTTTATTCAAATGTGCTGATCTTCAAATACACTTAATTACATTAAACAACCCACCAAATTAATGATCGCACATCATCTTGATGCATCACAAAGCTGCAAATAAATTCTTCATGAAGCACTGAAGGAATGTTAAATACTGACTTCAGTTCCTATGCGGACTACAACTGCTTTCTTTTGTGTCACTGAAATGCCAACTCCTTAACGCCATGCACCAATGATGGGTTGTTTACTTATACTGTACCTATTTATAAACTGCATGTAGCTATTTGTTAATCTACCCATGTTTGTTATTTATTTTCTATATATTTTCTCATCTTTTATGCACTGAATTCCATTCTGCAGTCACTTATAAGTCAATGGGTCATGGTAGCTGAGCAATTTCACACACACTTCCCATCCCTAGTGACCTAAAGTTTTGTGACTCATTCAGGTCCTGATGAATTTTCACTGGCAAGTGACTATACTATCTTTGAGCTAGGTAGTAGAGGTCTGGGTGAGCCAGTAAGTCTGCCTGGTGAGTCCCCAGCAGCCATCTGCCTGGTTCCACCAGGTCTTAACTTGAATGGAGATGGACGTGGGTACTGATTGCATGTGTTTTATATTCAGTCTCTACATTTTGCAACAGTGCAATGATCTATCCCTCAACCTTAACTTTTTCCATATGAATATTTATTAATATAATAAAATAATAATAATAATAATAACAATGATGATGATGATAATAACAATAATAATAAAAACAACAATAATAATAATACAGTAATAATAATCTTAGCATCTTTGAACAATGAACAAATATAAAAATGAGTATCACATTTGCCTGAGAGTGATTTCAGAAAGGAACAGCATGGTATCCTTTGAGCTGACAAGTTGGGTTGTGTTTTCACTCTTATGAAGTGTACCTAGATTGAGTTTCAGTAAAATAGAACCCATATTTGGTGAGCATGTGGATGCAATTTGAATTGAAAAAGATGGTTGGTTTCTTATGTGGCACTCAAGACTTTGAGCTTTTTCATAGTCAGTTAGACTGTGCTTTGAAAACCGATTATCTTCAAAACTCCAAGAGCATTTCTGAACAAGGTTCTTCAAAGTACATCCAATACCGCGTACAATGAAAATTACCATGTTTGGACATAGTACTTCTTTCTGTGACAAAAAAGTTCTAAAATTTTCCTCTATCCTATCTGGGATAGCAGAAAAATAAAATATTCAAAAGAATGAGAACAAACATTTTGTCAGCTGCAACAGACTATCCAGGGTATAACTAAACCCACAATCAAAAGATCTAAAGAACCAGGGAAAAGTGTTATAGCTGTGCTGTGCTTACTAATTCTGATCACAAGGTAAGGTCACTAAGCTAAAGATTTATACCTTACAGAGGAATTACGCATCTCTTGGTGGAAATTATACCTAACTAGTGCTCTGTACAATAACTACTGCAATATCTGCAATGCTCTACACATTACACACGCATGAAAAATTAATTAACAGTAATACGGACGGGATACCTAACAAATGATTAGAGTAAGGTTAATGACCCTTTTCATTAGTTAACTCTGGTTTATACTTTTGCTGTTAATATCCTGATTTTAATTTCTTCACCTGATCTTTTTTGTCTAAAAAAATTAAAGTTTTTTTACCTTAATAAAAAAAGTCACAGTCAGGATTTTAAATCTGAACTAATCAAACCCTACTAAGAATCTCCCTAGAAAGAAGGTTCATTCTTTTAATTTACTTCCACCTATAATATTCCACGCACACCACTTAAATATTCACACCATTACGCAAGTACTGTACAAATCTATGGTCAAGAGTCTATGCCATTCACAATATATTAGCCACAACAGGGTAAACTCAAAAAAGCTTACAATTCTTGATACAGAAACACACTTTCACAACACCATAATATACAATTCCAGTAAATCCATGTATAACTTCACTACTAACAAAATTCTGCAAAATAAAAATCCTAAAAGGTATCTCAAGACATACAAAATTTAAAAACAAGTTCCTGCTATAAAAAAATATACTAGACCTCATTGCAAAAAAATACTGTCTACTTTCTTTACAGACTTTATATTCAGTTGCCCTCCTTTTCTTTTCTGTTGTGGGTCATCATATGCCTCTCCAGGGAAATCTTCTGAGTTGCACGATGAGGACACATGGGACAGGCAAAGGGTTTCTCCCCAGTGTGTATTCGAATATGAACTTTAAGATTCCCATTCTTAGCAAACGCTGCAGGACAATATGGACACCTGTACGGTTTCTCACCAGTGTGGGTCTTCAAATGAGATGTAAAGTTGCTCCTGTTTGCAAATGATGCTGAGCAGAGAGGACAAATGTGGGATTTTTTCTCTCTGTGTCGAAGCATGTGATTCATGTAGTTAGTCTCTGAGGATGTAGTGAAAGGACATAACATGCACTTACGGCCTTTCTGGCTGAAGACGCCCTCTTGAAAAACAACGTCTTGAGAATTTCTTGCACCAACCTGTGAGGAGGTAGAACTGCTTTCAGTCAACATTGTTGTAGTAGTGTACAAGCAACAGTCAAACGCTGAATTCTTTTGTTCTCAATCAACCTCTTAAAAGAATAAACTCACTAATTATCTACTGAGAAAACTGACTACAGTACTTCCATTACACCGAGGCCAAGCACAAAGCAAGAAGGATCAACAAAGAACAGAATAAATACTGAATGCTCTTCCACAGATTGAGTGGAATTACATAGACAAAAAGATTGTTGATATTCCAAGACACTCTGCAGAGAATACGAAAGTAACCTCATTTTGCCAAGAACTAAATGTATATAATGTAGAACATGAAGGAAAATGCAAAAATATTTGCTCCCCATACATGTTTTTCATTGACTTACTTAAGAGGTTTTCTGGGATGCCACACTTGTATATTGTACGTATGCACACACACATGTATGTATACACTATACACATTATGTGTATGTAAATACACATGCATTTTCTGTAAAGAAATTCCCATAAATTGGGAAAATAACTTACGACTAAGATCTTGGAAAAACTCTAGAATTCCCACCTTTCTTAGTTTGTTAGAAGTTCCTTCAATATTTTCTCTTTTTCTCTGCCAAACTTCATTACACAGGTAATTATTTTCAAGGGTGCTATGAAACCACAAGCTTAGTTGTTATCCATTTTATTCAGAATACAGTAACCACTCGTAACTATAAATAGTAATGTACAAACATTAAAAATATTCCATGTTGGAAAAGAAATACTGTAATACAATTTTCACTGAAAATATACAACCTTTCCACATATGCAAACATACACACACACACACACACACTTTGGTTTCACAGAAATCTTAAGATAATTAAAAATCCTGAAAGACTATGGCAATAGAGCAGTATCGCCATTTCAAAATAAGGGGAAAGAAATGGCAAAATATTAAACACAAAAAAAAAAAAATTGGTGTACCTCCTGTACTAAAGGGGAGTTTTACTCCTGCATTAATATTACAGGTACTCAGAACACATATAACACGACCACAACAGCAATAACCCTCTGGACAAATGAATACGATTCATAATTTTTGATGATTATGTATGATGTGACTTTCCAAATAATGCTTACGAGCCCCGCGATAATCACATTCGGGGCACTTGAAAGGCTTTTCTCCCGTGTGCAACTTTTCATGCGCTTTCATGTTCCGTTTCAGAGAAAAGGTGGCTGGACACAGAGAACACTGATAAGGTTTTTCTCCCCCATAAGCCTTTTCCAATCCAAACAGGAAAGATGGACGAAATGGTGCTTTATAGTTGGTGGTTAAATTTCCTGTCCTCTCTTCCTTCTGAGGGATGCTCATGCCCATCATCTGTAGGGGAAGGGTAATCAATATTAGAATCGTCTCACTAAAATGCCTTCAGAAAAGTTACAGCAGCTGCTTAAAATCACTAAAATGTTACAAGTCATTTCCACCTGTTATCACACATTAGCAAGTCCCATTCCTTGATTTTCAGATGGCCATTTTTTCCACTATACTTCTGATACCCAAATAAAAAAAAATTATTCAAAGCACCCATCATTAACTAAACCATGTCACCAGTCAACGAGAATCAATGATGCCCATCTAACTTGATCCATGAACCCTACATGTTTCCGAAGTTTTGTGCAAGGCTACGACCATTATTTTCATCATTCTTCACAGCTACCATGAACACATGTTACATGTCTGTGATAAAAGTAGAATAAAATAGTAATACCATTCCAAATGAGTGAATATAGTCTTGAACAACACGCAAAATATCGGGTTGAGATTTAAAGATGGTTACTTTCAAAACCAAACAAGTCCAAACAGTTCACTGTAATCTTTCATGAACAAGTAGTCATGAAAAGGTTCTAAAAAGATATCCACTTGTGTATGCATTGCTGTATGATACATTAGAAAACCAATGAACAACACCCACAGTGCTGTTATTAAATAATTTAATTTCACAATTCACAGGAAAACATAATCAATCAAAATTGTTCTTCATCAACAGCTTCTGCCAACCACAAAAACAGGTTTAACGATTTCTCTTCTGGAAAAGCTTGTGTTTATAATTGTCTATAATAATTTCTATAATCTTATAACACACAGAACTTCAACTGATACATTATCACCTATCAGAGAAGATAAAAGCAGAAAGGCTTGTGACTACGACTGTAAAGGTGTATCCATACTTAAACAGAGAGGAAAGGGGTCATTCCCTGATGATAAAGATCAAGTGTGACTTGTCAAATATGAATATACAGGGTTATACGGTGTTTAGATTTTGAGAACAATGAACTGGAATACAACTCTTTATGTTCTCAGCTTAACTGAGGCCTGTACCAGCACAGCCTCTTGCCCATACCAGCACCCATAAGTAAAACTATATATATTTTCCTGGGAATCCTCTGCGATGCTAACCCAAAACTTCACGTATCCCATTGTGATGACAGTAGTAAGAGCAATACTGCACACATCCATTACTGTGCTTGATTTCCTAACAAGCACATCATTGTTTTCATAGGTACAGTATTCTGAACACTAAATCATACATTCACTAATTGGAAATACTGTGATTGCTTCTGGTGTGAATATACACTTGCTTGCTTTAGTGTAAATAAGCATTAAGTTTCCAACTACAAGCCTAAGTTCTAACAATACTTCCGCAATTTCATTAAGGGCAAGGGTTGGAGGAGGGACAATATACTGAACTGTGGTTTGCATACTGAATATAAAACTGTATTGCAAAGTCTTCAATAATGTTGCAATAAAAGATAACCCTTGTCAGCATGTTAATGCAGTGCCAGTATATGCCAACTTCAGCACTAGAAGTAAAGAAAACAGTCACTGTCTCTATTACTTCTTTACTGCTAAGGGATGCTTAAAATTCTCCTACCAATAAATATTAGGTGATGAATCCTATTTGAATGTTTCAACTATAAAGAAGACATTAAAGGCCTTAACAATCTAACAATTATGTTAATCTGAAAAGTCTTTGGCATGATTCACAATTGTAGTTACAAAAGGAATTCACTACTTATGTTTGACAACATCAACATCCTATGAGAGATGTTCTCCAATGGTCTTGTAACACCTGCAACCTATGAGAGATGCTCTTCAACTCTATAACGGTTAAGAGCCTCTGCATCCAGAGGTTACCATAGTCCTGATGAAAGGGTCATCAGCTGGTCCTTTACCAATACATTCTTGAACGTGTGTGTAATATTTCCATGTCATGGTGTCTTCAAACTCACCTCTACAGTACCACCTTTACACAATATCACCACAGTATTTTCAACTACTTTTCAAGTAACTACAATCTTGTGTGAGTTTTCTTAACAAAAATCTACATGTTCCTTGCTAAAACATGGTAACCATAGCCTGCAATGTTCAACTGTTGTTTTACTAACCACTGATTCCCATTTCTGGTTATCCCACTCCTGATTATGTATAACGCTACCTGGAGGATCATTACCTAACTCAACTGAGTACTTACATGAGCGTTCCAGACAATTTCTGAGCTAATTTCTAATTAATGTCAGAACCTGTTAGTCATCTGTAGTAATATTATCTAGTGGTGATCTTGCATAGTTGTCACCTGGCACAGACAGCACTTGCTACTACATCATCTGAGAAACAAGCTGGTTAACTAGTAACCCATAATAAAACATGAAGACTAATGTAAACATACATCAAAACTTGACTTTCAAACTGGAACTGGTATCTAAACATCCTATTTCATGTAGGGAAAAGGAACACAATAAAGCTTACAGTAAAATACTTACAGAGGAATCTGATAATTTCAATGGCAAAAAAAAAAAAATCATATACAGTAATAACCTACAGTACTCCATTCACGGTGATAGTTGAATCACACTGGGTTTGAATAAACCAAGAATCAGCTTATATGTAGACCTCTAGGAATATCATCACAACGGTATTAAGGGTCTTTACACATGCTTTTTATTGTACAATACTTACGCAGTACATGTAAAAGGGCAACACACAGGATTTTTTCTTGTACTGCATAGGCGAAGGCCAATTCTTCCCATGAAACAAGATTTCTCATTCTACGAAAAAATATTACTACAGATATGCATATATCAATGATACCCAGAGGCCTTTTTACAACTCTATAGTATCTAACAGTATCCTTTATCAAGAACCAATGTAGAGTACAGGCAGTCCCCGGTTATCGGTGGGGTTCCATTACTGAGGGTGTGATGATAACCGAAAATCGCCGCTAACCGAAAATCGGCGATTTTTGGAGCTTTTTCGGCGATTTTCGGGGCTTATCGCTCCGAAAACTGCCGATTTTCGGTTATCGGCGCCTCTGTTAGGTATGTATTGGTGCCAATACCCAAACATTGGCGCTGATAAGTGGAAATTGGCGATTTTCGGCGCCGAAATTTGCCGATTTTCGTCACTAGACAAGCCCCATAAAACCGGATCACCGAAAATCGCTGCTAACTGAAAATCGGCGATTTCTGGAGCTTTTTTGCCGATTTTCGGTGCTGATAAGTGGAAATCGGCAATTTTTGGCGCCAAAAATTGCCGATTTTCGTCACTAGACAAGCGCCAAAAAACCGGATCGCTGTTAACCAAGCCTGCCGTTAACCGGAGACTGCCTGTAACTAACTTACAAACAATTCAATATACACATGGCCATCCGGAACATAACTCGTTTGTAAGTAGGGTGGCATCTCTACACAGTATCTAGATGGGTTTTCCCAATTTTATAACAACAATGAAGTGGTTGGAAATGTATTTACTGCCATCACATCAATACCAAAATAAATTCTTCTATTGGGTGTACAAAAAGCTTTAAAAATTATTGAAACAACAATGAACAAGGTCATTAACATAAATTTTTTACAATGTCCTGACAGGATGTCTTTCCTTAGTTATAATCATTTCCTAACAACAAGACATCAAATGTTCGATCTTTTTGCTCCGTGTGTTTGTGTGCTGAAAATATTCTAGTTCTGCGTTATGACTGTCATCTTAGCTACAAGACCTAGCACATTAAAAATAATGTACTCTTCACATATTTCTGACAAAAATAAAAAAAACATTTGAATGGTTGCATTTCTTGTACAGGTATGTATTCATTCAAATACACCCAATGAACTACAAACAGCTGTCATCCAGAAGCAGTGGCCAATGCTGTAAAAAAGAACTTGGTTTCCATACTCAATCCTTCTAATAATCTCTTATCTAGTTGAAATGTACAACTACAAATTATGAATCTTTGAGGAACTTATCCAAAAATGAAAGGGAGCTAAGAGTATGAGTCAATAATATTCTAGAATTTGGGTCAAAAGTACATGAATATAATGTAGTTAAAAACTACTTTCATGCTGTTTGCAATTCCTATCCAATGCATTGTGAGGACTAGTAAAAATTTCATAATGATCTAAAACATTTAATTAGAGGAAAAGAATGGCAAAATGCATATGATGATGTTAAATATATTTATTGGAACTGTTTACATCATATTTGAAACATTGTAAAAACAGCATCACCTTACGATGACCTAAGAACAACTTCACAACTCATGATAAAATATTAACAAAATCAACCTCTTATAAATATTTGTAGTGTCATAAAACAATCCACATGAGTTGTTTCGGAGGTCTATGGAAACATTAACTACAGTATGTGGAAAAAAAAATGTACAGACACTGTCTTATCACAAGCATTATTAAGGCATGCAAAATTCTCCGAAGTGGATATTCTGTATAACATAACTCTTAATCTATATGGAATAAAAAAAAATACTGAACAAAGTTAAAATAGAGCTGCTTATACTTAGCAAGTAATTATGGAATCACATACACTTGATGAAAGTGAGAACAAATTCAGTAATCAAAAACAGTACGTACTGTATTCATTTCCTCTCTTCCCAAGTCAACAATACAATAAACCCACTAAACCTGCTTAGAATAAATGTATGGTCTCATTACCATAATTTATACTTAGTCACACTACTGAAGTTCTAGGTCAACTGATACTGGCAGCAAAAAGCACTAAACATAGAGCATTTACTTCTAAAAACAGGCAAAGTATAGCATCAAAATAACTGTTTATTCTAGGGATGACTGCAGATTTCTGAAAAACACTTGACAGTAGTACATGAATCACAAGGCAAGATGAGGTCCTAATATTGTTTTTTTCTTGAACATATTCCAGAATACAAGTCCCATGCTAGACTTCTGGAAAATTATGCTGTCTGTGAATTTAACCAAATTACTGCAGTGGGGACTTCTGGAAAATTATGCTGTCTGTGAATTTAACCAAATTACTGCAGTGGGGACTTCTGGAAAATTATGCTGTCTGTGAATTTAACCAAATTACTGCAGTGGGGACTTCTGGAAAAATTATGCTGTCTATGAATTTAACCAAATTACTGCAGTGGGGACTTCTGGAAAATTATGCTGTCTGAATTTAACAAAATTTAGTGGGGACTTCTGGAAAATTATGCCAAATCACTGCAGTGGCACCTCACCTTAGCAGATGTCATTATTAACAAACCAGACCAAGTCTGATAACGATGAAAAATATTTTGTTTTTACCCAAGAAATCTGGTAAGTACACCAGGATTATTGGATGATAGACCGAGCAAGCCACTTGGACGAACTCTAATCTTTAATGGATAACCTCTCTACGTACACTTGAGGTATCAGATGATGAAAGAAACAAATGCACACACACACCGCCAAGGTTTCATAAGCAAATTTGATTTAAAGCTACAGTTTCACCTGTTGTCACAGTCCTTCCATAATTGATAGACTCTGTAGTCAGAAAGGAGGACGATCTCCCTTCATCCACACCTATGCTAAGCAGTTTGATTTGGGATGGAATGTAGAATTTATGCCAAAGGCCAAGTGCTGGGACCTATGAGGTCATTCAGCACTGAAAAAGAAACTGAAAGTAAAAAGGTTTTAAAGGTGTAACAATTGAAAGATCTCACAGTTGCACTATGAAACAACTGTTAGGAGAGGATGGAACGTAAGATGGCAAAAACAGAATGGGAACACAAGTACAGTAAAAAGAATGAAAGGGGCTGCAGCTAGGGGTTGAAGGGATGCTACAAAGAACCTTGAGTCTACAGCGCGCACCTATGAGTGCACTTATGGCACTAACCTCCCCCCCCTACAGGGCACAGTTTGATTTGATAACTGTAGAGTTCAGATTATAAATTAAAGATTGCAGGGGAGTTACCTTCCCCCAACCAAGAGGCAGTTAAGGAGTTTCTGGACACAAACATTAAATTAAGAGGAGCAAGGCCTGCCATAGCAAGAATTCACTGCCAATGAAACCATTCTCTTCTGCAAAAAATGCCATAGGATATTTATCATCCAAGAATAGGGTTGAACAACAAGTAAAAAAAAAAAAAAAAAAAAAAGATTGATGCTGCTGTTTTATGTTAATGCCACTAGATTTATGATCAGGGCAGCTCTGACATCTACTGACCCTTTTCTAGGTCCTCTTTCCCTCTTTCCTCCTAACAATTCTCAATTAAATTCTCTTCTCATCAATCTATTATCCTCCATTCTTTCCTTATGACCTATTACCTACGCCAATCTTTTTACTACTTCTACATATCTCCATATTTCTCACCCTTTCAATTCTCCTTCAGCCACATAAACTGCACAGAACATTCATTCATAAATAAACAAACAAAAGGATTGAGGAAATGGGTAGGAGTTGCGTTTATTAACAAATGATAACCAGCCCTTTTTTCTGCAAATCTGGTTTCTCTGCAATGCCTTCACCTCACACCTGGGTTATTTCTTATGAAAAAATGACAGGTTCTATATATCTTTTTGCTATCTGGACCTGCTGCAACCAGCAAAGTACAATGTTTAAACTGTACATTTTACATATTTATTTTGAAAAAATAGATAAAGTTTTATATTTATAGGGTGATGTTTATATTTTCATCTGCCCTTTTCTTTTATAAAGCTTGATACAATTACATACGGTTTCAAGATAACACTGGAACAAATGATATGATGATTTTTCTCCATCAGACTAAATTTGCAATATTATCCTGTGGTTATCTTGTACTGTACATTTTTTATGCTGTTCTGCTCTTTTCTAATATCAATATGGATTTTATTACATAACTCACATGGGACTTAACTTAACCTCTTTGGTAGTGTCGGAAGTTCTTGACAAGTGCTGTTTTTCGCTGGGGAATGAAATTTCAAAACATAAGAAATAGTTTTATAAAATTGTAAATTTCTTTTAAATTGTTACCTCTGTGCATACAGAAATCCAAAATGAATCAGCTACAACTGTTTTCCTTCTACTGTACACAGTATATTAATCAGTAACACCAATTTACCCAATCACCAAAGAATGTGTTGATAGTTTCATTTTATGACTAAATAAATATGGTAATCATTGTATTATCTGTGGATTCGTTGAAGTATTAGCACATAAATAAGAGCTATGCTGTTCATCTGTCATCTACATGCCAATATCTTTATAACCTCAATGATCATCTACCCCTACAAGCCAAAAAATCTTTGCAATGACCAACTTTACTGCTACCAAGTAATATCTGTTGCAATTGCAAACTAATATTATTCTGATAATCTAGAATAATATACGCTACACTTATCTTCTAGCTATCAAAGCATAAGATGGACTTTTTCCCGTCATTTAAGTTCACTGATGGTGAGCATTTTAAAGAAAAATTGTCCTCTACTATTAATTGAAAAGGGTTTCACTGTCTGAAAGAAGATATGCACTTTATTAGAAGTCTTTATCAGTTGAAAACCACTTACCAATTACAGTATGTACAAAGACCACAAAAAGTTCAAGTGTGTCAGTTTCTCCAGACAATGAGCACACACTTTCTTTTTTTTCTTTTTTGAGACAACTGACTGATAGCCAAGTAATGCAGTTTCACAAATAGAAAGAAAAATTAACTTCACCAGAAAGACTCATTACCTGATACTGATTAGCTGACTATGTACAGACTGCAAAATTTTCAAAATTTACACTTTCTATTTTCAAGTTACTGAGCACATACTATTCACCAAGATCTACACACTTCATTACCGCACATACACATCAGCAATAAAAATGGCATTCTTATACACACCTTAGCCTTATCTGATACTTTAAGACATATCTTCATCATGGATGCACCAAGTATAACAAGATGAAACACAGATGTTCACAAATGCAGTTCAGAGCTACTGCAACTAGATGCAAGATGGGGATTCCAAGGAAGTGCCCATGGCTGCACCACAAAGTGCTCGATTTACTCATGCCTCTATATAGGTTCACCACTATTCTCAGAAAGTACATTCTCACTCTTCTACTGGCTGGTGAAAAGAATCACTAGTAATTACTAGTACAGGTATGGCATCACCTTGGTCTCAAGTCGGTTCCAATAAATGTTATGCTCTTTTGCCAAGTGATTCAGCAAATATTGTTTTTTCGTGGAGCGGTACAAACAATTAGAACAAGCATAAGGTTTTTCCCCATTGTGACTCTTAATATGATTCTTTAAATTTCCCTTTTGAGCAAACTTGGCAGGGCACTGCAGACAAGCATAAGGTTTCTCGCCAGTGTGGACCATGACGTGATTCACCAAGTTTGTCTTGACTACTGATGAGTAAGGACAAAACTGACACTGAAAAGTCTTGACTCCGTTCTCATCTGTGTGAGTTACGTGAAGAGATCCTTCGAGAGAAACCTGAAAAAAGGTTGAAATTTTATTTGTTTTTTGAATGCTAGACAAAGTACTCCAGTTAAACATATATGACTCATTGTAAAACTAAGAAATGTTACTCTTTGCTAGGCTTAAAGATCAAACAGTACTGTATAGCAATACTTGTGCATGGGGGTCAATACCTCAGCATGGACTTGTTACGAATAGCTGTAAAACCTGGTGGTCTGATCTAGACTTGCTTAACCCACTGACTGCAACTTACAATTGGTTGGAAGTCTTTTCAGCCACAACTACTAAACTGATAACTTGTCAGGTTACTTCCAGTAAACAACCAATGTATTGGCAGATTGTACTGTTTGTATTCTCTAGCTCTTATGTATTGATTGAAGGGTGTAATTACTTACTGTATTCTGTTGCTAACTAGTTTGCGAAATCTGATGACCCATGCTTTCTTCATATAACATGTCATAAATTAAGAGGAAGTTAAATGGGCAAAAATTTCAAGTGTTTATTGTTAAACATTACCTGAACATTTGTTTTTTCCTCCTTCCCACGGTTTGTCTGAATGCTGTGCTTTGTGTGATCATTGTTGTTTTTTAATCTAACTTATTTTTCAACTAATGTTCATAGTACAGTATTTCTTAATGTTTGCAGTATTATTTATATCGTAAACAGATATAACATGCATATTTCTTACAGGACAAGTCAGCATTTACCGAAATAAAAAAAAAACCACTAGGATATTAGACATTATTCTTCCAGGATACTTCCCAGCAGTCAGATGTTGATAAGATTGAAAATCATTTTCCATGGACATGAATATGTATTCTATTACCTTAAAATAAAGCAAAATCAGCAAAACTGATGGTAACACCAAAAGACGGCTAAGGTAAGTAACAACATGACTAAGAGATGGGCACAAGTATCATCAGAGGAAAATAACAACATTCCACGTTAAATTCAGCCAGTGTAATTATGGAAAACTCACATACACTTAGAAAAGTATACATACCCTGTACTGTAACTCCCATATCATACACATTAAATTACTGAACACTGGGAGCTGATAAAGGACAAAGGGAAATAAAAATAAAGGTTCAAACACTGATGTACAAAACTTCTATTGGGGAATTCTTTTTTTTGTCACATGAAAAACATTCTGATTACATTTTATTTACACTTTAACCCTGACCAAACCCCAAACCTATAGAGCACTGGGATGTTTTGCAAGTCTTTTTCAACTTGAAACATATGTACGAGTATGCTTGAAGGACAAGAAAACTCAGCCTTTAAACTAACAGGCAGTCCCTGAGGTAAGGTGGTCTTGACATAAGTCGATCCGATCTTACAACGCTTTTCAAAAATATTCATAAAAAATTCGTCTCCGACTTAAGGTGAAAATCCGAAGTTAAGGCGATGTTAGGCTGGGTACTAGTTTCTGAGCTTCCTCATGTAAATAAGTGTGTGTTGCCATCTTTCCAGTGTGCAAGGAAACCACAGAATTAAAGGCAAAGCTTTTATCACTTTTTTTTCTTTTTTTAATTTTTTAAAGTTACGATCCAACTTAAGTCGCGATTGAGGAATGGATCTCCACCTTAGCTCAGGGACTGCCTGCATTCTGATCTTATAGAACATTCTTCTCTTTGAACACCTGAATTGGTCAACAGGAGAAGCAACTTAACAAGACAACTTAAAATAGTATCCCCCTCAATAAACACACAAACAGCTTAGCCAAAGTGAATTTAATTTTGCACTGTTTGAAATTTAAAACATCGAGAATACTGACATAAAAACTAAACATTCTCGAATTTGCCTTCCTGCACCTGTATGAGCTTTAACAATGATTCTACAGTATTCTTTCCTTTGATCCTGCAATGATAAATAAAAAAAATAGCTAATTTAAGAACATATGGAAAGTCAATCTTTGGTTCTTTAATTTAAAAAAATAAAAGAATTGAATACAGAATTTAGGGCAAAGGCCAAGCACTGGGACCTATTAGGTCATTCAGCGCCAAAATGGAAATTAACAGTAAAAGGTTTGAAAGCTGTAACAGGAGGAAAACCTCGCAGTTGCATCATGAATCAACTGTTGGGAAAGCGAATATGAAAGGAGGTACAGTAAAAGGAACGAAAGGGGTTGCAGCTAGGGCCGAAGGTACGCTGAAAAGAATTATAAGTAATGCCTACATTGCACGCATGAGGTGCACTGACAGCACTAACCCCCTACAGGGTAAAATATATTCACAAAGAAACGGCTGCCATAAATCTACCTAATACAGCATCACCTTCCTGAGTGGTTTTGTGTTTTAAACTAACCAAAAAACCTAATTGTTTGTTATACTACACTTGTTCTTTTGTAAAATCTACTGATTGATCTTGATTTTAACGTAATTTAAGAACAGCTTGTTGCACTGCATTCTGTATGAAAAGTACTGGATATCACTCTTTAAACACAAACATAACTAGTTTACATATTATATCAGTTTGCAAGCCCTCATCTCATTTAACAATAAAAATCCTTTAAATCAATAGAAACCAGCATGTTAAAATAAAACTCAATCCACAGACTGTAGGAAATATGTCCTAAGCAGTCCGTGTCTTACAAAACATAAACAGATGCAATTTTCCAAAACGATAAAAGCAAAATAAGTTTATCTTGAACACAACTCATGTAGTGTACATAATACGTTACACAGAATGACCATGCTCTTTCATTTGATGGTTTAAGAGATATTCTCTTCTCGTTGAACGGTAGGCACACTTCGAACAAGCAAATGGTTTCTCTCCTCTATGACTCTGGATATGTTTCTTTAGATTTCCTTTCTGTGCAAACTTGGCTGGGCAGAGCATACAAGCATAAGGCTTCTCTCCTGTATGAACCTTGACATGATTCACCAAGTTTGTCTTAAAGGTTGATGAATATGGGCAAAACGGACATTGGTGATTCTTGTACCCAGATTCATCAATATACCCTGTGGTTTGGGATCTTGCAAAAGCAACCTGGAAAGAGGGTTACTAATATTATTACTGTTACCAAATCCTAAGCAACATTATGATTCCAAAACAAAACATATTTTCAAGAATTAAATAAGGCAGTTCTTTTGAAGCCATATGAACAGTGTTACACCTAACTACAGCATACTGTACTGAGGTATATTATGTCCAGATGATAAATACTGCAATCTACGTTTCACAGACTGATAGTTTGGGCAAGTAAAGAGAAGGGAAGAGAATCAGGAAAGTAAGATATAGAAAAAATATAGACAATTTGGAAGACCAAGAAAACCATGCAAGGGCATCGAGAGACAAGAAGAGATAAGAGCTTAGGCAAAGAATGCACAGAAAAGCAATAGCTAGGGAAACTTAATGCACAGCTAATGCTGCAATGGGGAAAACCTCACTTCAAAATGCTTACATTGATGACAGATACGCAAAGTATCCCATTTATTTATTTCATATTTGCTAAGTCCATTCACAACCACACACTGCTTGCTATCACCTAAATATTATAGTCCTCAGACTACCTGATGCTACCTTACCTCAACTTTCTTGACTGGTACCTCCGCTGATGTTTACTAATGTATAAAAGTTTATTCACTTATCCACTTCTTTTCAACTTTATTATTTTCATATATTTCTCTTCTCTTCACTTGGTTTTCTCTACTTTCACAGGCTTTCAAAGTGATACCTCGGAAGCTTGCTTGGCAAGTTAGCCCTCTTTGATTGGCTCCACATGAATAAGCGTACATTACCACTATAATAATAATATAAATAAATATATAAGTGTGTATGTACACACACACACAGTACAGTATAAAACATATAAATTTGGAAAAAAAAATTTCCCAATGGTTGGCAATACTGCATGGTCTGAGGGGATGTTGGTAACACTGCTTACAGTCTCAAAGTCTGAGAAAGGGTTGGTGTGTATGTGTGTGTGTTTGGGAGGACAGGGAAAGTTTCCCAAGTGAGTGGAGGGGCATGTGGGGCCAGAAGTTTAAGTGCCATGAGAGGAGGGGCAGTAAGGCTGTTTATGCATAGGCTAACTCAGAGATAGGACTGTTTGTGAAAGTAGGTGGCCAGAGTTTCCAAGGCTGGGAAGTGGGGGTGGTAATGCAGTGTGGGATGGGTGGGGTGGGGTAGGTAGGTATCTGACTTCGTTACAGCTTTTTATGAGCTATGTATTTTACTTTTAGAATTTCTCCACATTTTATCAAAGGATATTACAGTACTGTCCTATAACCTGTAATACATCATGCACAACACAAAAAAAAGGAGAGAGAGAGAGAGAGAGAGAGAGAGAGAGAGAAACTGGGATATAAAATTTACATTAAAGGCAAAGCACTTGGATGTACAGGAAGTCCTCAGTTATCGGCGGGCTCGGTTATTGGTGATCCGGTTTTACAGCGCTTGTCTAGCAACGAAAACTGGCGACTTTAGGAGCTGATTTCCACTTATCAGCACTGGTAATCAGGTACTGGCGCTGATACATACCTAACAGAGGTGCTGATCTCCTGTTATTGGCACCAAAAATCGACGATTTTATCATCACGCCATCGGAACAGAACGCCCCGTCGATAACCGGGAACTGCCTGGATATGGTAATTCAGCACCGATAGTAATGTTGAAACAATTGTCAGGAAAGGGCAGAAAGCAAGATGGAAAAAAGAGAAGATGATTGGAGATATAGTAAAGGAATGAAAGGGGTGCAGCTAGGGGCTGAAGGGATGCTGCCAAGAACCTTAAGTAATGTCTACAGTGCACCTCTTGAGATACTACACTGACAGTAGTACTACCCCCTTCCAGGGAAGATACAGAGAACAACTGATATTGTATACATCGAAGCCTATAACACACACATTCCTTCCTTTTTTTTTTTCATTTTATGATATTTTCCTTTTATTTTTAAGTGTATTTTTCATTTCATGTGTTTTGTCACAATTTTTACTGCATAAAAGATCAAATAATAAAATTTAAACCCAAAAGTGATGGAAACACACTTGATATCCCCTAATGTGCACGTATATAACACACACACACAAACTCCTTCCCTTTGGTTAAGGGAAGGGAAGACGAGTTATAAATGGCTCAGTGTGTTGCCAACATTTATGAATGTGAACAAAATGTCAACAGCGACAAAATATTCTCACGTACTGTTACGTGTGAAAATCATATCTGAGTAAAAAAAATAAATAAATAAATAAAGGATTTTGACAAAGGAAAAATCTATTTCTGGGGAGGGGCCCGTGTCACCCGGTGAAATAATCCATTCAGCACTTATTTCTAGGTAATTCCGTTTGCTAGATACCAGAGAAAAGCTAAATGTAAAGCTGGGGTTACTACCCCAAGCGAGCTCAAGAAATGGAGTCGTATATGGTAAAGGGTGAGATTGTCACAATCACGGGACCCTGCCCTATAAAATTCCCAATGTCAAAAGTCCCAACGAGAGAGGTGCTGATACAAGCCCATGCACTACTCGGACTGTACACAAGGCAACACTAGTCGCATTCCATGTTGCACCCACCCCACTAGAATGATGTTTACCATGGGAGGAGAGAATGAAAAACAGGGTGGGTCACCCGGGTGACACGGGCCCCTCCCAGAAATAGATTTTCCCTTGTCAAAATCCTTTTTCTGGATCGGAGTCCGTGTCGGCGGTGAAATAATAACAGAGAAATAAACATCATTCTTATGCTATTAAAGACTTAAATAGAGACATTGAAAACTAGGAGAATTCTACCCTGAACATTAGTAAGGTCCTCTAAATTCATGTAATGAAAATAATGTAGTGGTCACCGTCTAAGATCATGAGCTTTATAAATTGAACCTGAATAGGCTTGTATTAAGAAAATACTTTCTGCCTAATAGCAGACACAATGACAGTACCCCCCCTTTTTTAAAGAGAGGATCTGACAAAATTAAGAGGTCCTGTCTAAAAAAGCCTGTAAGGAGAAAAACTGGGCATGAAACAGACCTTGTAAAGGGGAGTACTTTCCAAGGTGACCACCGAAAATGAGGACCTTCAACTGTAGATAGAAAGTTAGGGTGAGGAATTCGCAACACTACCCCTGATGAGGGAAACCAAAATGATTGGTTCCGCTAGACAGGCCAGACAGTACAGGAAAACTAACACCAGAAGCTAAGCTGATTAAAAATTTTAGGTCTTCCCCAACAAGGAAAAGTAAGAACAAGATGATTGTTGGTTGCAAGCTAGCTCCGATACATTACTCAAAGACCAGGAAACCGAATGTGGACGGAATACTGGTCTCAGACAATTCCTGAACCTTAGGGATGAAAGTTGGCCTGTGGAGTCTGGTTCCAACAAAACTTTTCCTCGGGGCCAATGCGGCCGCATCATTTACTGTAGCCGAAAACTGTGAAGAGTGCTAGTTACTTAACTGCAGAACCATACTGCAGTAAGTAGGATCCCTTGACTGATTTTTAGGAAAAATAGTAATAACAGGACCAAGATCAGTTTTCCTCCTAAACTGTAAGATTCAAAGACCACAAAGCCAGGGCATCAGAACTTTGAGGGGGCTGACGCCAGGCTGAGTTTATACCAGTCATGACAGCTTGATAGTTTGTGGCTGAATTGGGTTGCAAACAGACCTACTTCCAGGTCAGGAAAGGTCACAAGACTACCTGAATGACACTCCGTCTAAGGACTATTCCGACACCAGGGGAGGCCCTGGATAGGAAAAAGTAGTGACCTTTGGACCCCACGAGAAGGGTGGCAGACAGAGGCACTTGTGTCTGTTGGTTATGGAGAAGAATGAACCATAACCTGAATGAAGCAACTCGAGTTCGAACCCACTTGTTTACGCAGCGCACTATAAATAATTATAATTAAAAAAGGCTAGTCAGTGACATCAACGTTGATAAAATTCCACATGTAAATGTCACACACACAGCGACCCCATATAAAGATGGGAAAAGCTGAAGATAAAGAAGAAGAATAAATGTAAATCTCTCTCACACACACACACATAAAACCCCAATAAAGATGGGAAATCAGCTGAGCATAATAAAGATGACTAACAATAATTTTTTTCAATAATGTTCTTAAAAACAGTATACTGAAAAAGTCTCTCTGTGCAACATGAATGATCTACTCTCAAAAATTCTCTCACTATGAAAAAAAAAAGGTAAAAATACCAAATTATGAGTAAAACAAATGAAATATATCATAAATACTTGTGTATCATCCTGACTCACGTATCATTGGACCCTTAAAATTTTGTCCCATCTTCTTATTTAATAAAGTCAAAAAGATAAAATCAGGCTTAACCTACCAAGCAAATTTCATTTTGAGTTGATCATACTGCACTAGGCTATGCTCCTAGAGGTTATTCACTTTCAGTAGACTGCACTGTGCTTGGCTTTCACACACGTTTACCAAACTTATGTAACAAGTACAGGCAGTCCCTGGTTATCGGTGGGGGTTCCGTTCCGACAGCGTGATGATAAGCGAAAATTGCCGATAACTGAAAACGGCAATTTTCGGGCCTTATTGGTGCCAATAACCAGAGATCGGCACTTCTGTTAGGTATGTAATGCCGCCAATACCCGATTATCGGCGCCGATAAGTGGAAATCGGCGATTTTTGGCACTGAAAACCGCTGAAAATTGCCAATTTTGTCGCTAGACAAGCCCTGTAAAACCAGATCGCCAATAACCATGCCCACCAATTACCGGGGACTGCTTGTAATAACATCTATCATAATTAACAAATACAGTACTTACTATTGGATGATCACCACTTAAACAAAAAACTGGCATAAACAATATTGAGTATGGACATAAACAACCAAATAGAGAAACAGCTGTTCTGTGATTTTGAAGGATTTTAGTTTAGTGTATGTTAGTTTACCTTTGTAAACAGATTTTACTTTCTGTACAAAAATAAAAATTACAATTCCAGTGACAATCCACTTTTTTTAGCAATTAAAAATGATTCTCCTAATTATTTTCGCAGTAGGCCTCAATCAGCTGATTTTGAAAACAAAAACATTAGTCTAACCTACTCAAATGCATATGGTGGATGATCAGTTTTGTTATATTACAATGATGATATAACATGAAAATAAAAAAAGTATAAATGGATTCAGTGAGTAAAATATAAATTTCATTCCATTACAGGCAGTCCCCGGTTATCGGCAGCCTCGGTTACCGGTGATCCGGTTTTACAGCGCTTGTCTAGCGACGACGATAACCAGATTTTCATTGCTGATAACTGGTTATCATCACTGATAACCGGTTATTAGCAGCGCTAATCACCGGTTATCGCCGATAACCAGGGATCAGTGCTATTATCACCGATTTTCGGTTAGCGGTGATTTTCGGCTATCGTCACGCCGTCGGGAACGGAACCCCGCCGATAACCGGGGTCTGCCTGTACAGTACTTTTATCTTCAATACAGCTGTAATAGCCTGTTTGACCTATGCAAATGAATGCTGTAAATGTAACACCCAGCCTAGGCCAGTACTTCACACATACACATTCTGTATCTCATGTATGGTGTGAATCTCTAAAATCATATCAAAATTTCCTTCTTAAAATGTTGCATGATACTAGAGTACATACAGTAATACAATATGGTAACGTGTGGCGCATCACTATATTGTGATCAAAAATAATGAGTAAAACGCCACAGTGACGTAAATGAGAGACTGTATTTTCCCGTTGTGCAAACGGTCGAAAGCTCCCGTTTTATCCTTTTTGTATTTTGAAAAATACAGCCTCTCATTTACATTATTGTGGAGTTTTACTCAATATGGTAACAGCTGATAAGAAAGTTGCTGTATAAAAATACTGAACATTCATGGTAATAAAATCATGGTATGCTGTGGGTAAACATAGGTAGACCACTTACCTACCGAATTGTCTGTTTACGAAAGACAAGGGGTTTGCTTTTTTTTTTCCAGAGTATTTTTAAAATACAGATTATTTTGTTGCAAATATGGAAAACTAAGATAAATAATAGCCTTTTGCATAAAGTTTTCAGTTTAAAGCAAGATGATTGTACTATATATAAGCATAATTAGTGGTTATGGTTATGTGGTGTTGGCAAGGTAAGGGCGGAAAATTAGAGTTGCCGTTTTACAACAGTAGTTATGGACTTGCCCTTGTCCAAGAGGGCCTTGGGTCTATTAATCAGGATAACCAAGAGCATACTGTACATATTAACATGATTGGTGTTAACAGGAAGGAAACATGCGTAGTTGAACACGATTTCTGAAGCACAACCTGGGAACTAGTGAACACTTGGACAGACCAGAGTGTAAATGAAGATGGCCAAAATATGCTGTTGTCACATCTGTGCAAGCAAGATGTAGTGAGAGCCAAGGTAATCGTCGTAGAACAGGAGATAAGCCCTCCTGTCCTGAGTCCTTTATATTCTACCACTGTACCATCAAGCACTATTCTGGCCTAGACCAACTATACGAGAATTCTTTATAATTGGTTGTTTACCTTATGGAGCCCGTGGGGACTATGTGAGTGTAACTCCTTTCAGGACTCACAGCAGCTATAAAAAATTGATTTTTCCTATGTCAAAACCTGTTACATATGTATGTGTATATGTATATATTCACTAGGCTTAAAAACATATAGTACAGCTTTCCCTAAACTACCAATACATTGGTAGATTGTACCGTTTACTTTCTCTAGCTCTCACAGACTGATTACAGGGTGAACTTTCATTTAAAAGTTAGCTTAATAATTTGGGAGCATGAATAGGGTCTTAAGTGTTTAAACTTTAGAAATAAGCATTTATTAGCATTTTTACAGACCATGCCAAACTTTCACGAAATTCGTCTTGCACAAGGGGTTCTGGAACTAACCTCGCGTAAGTTTGGGGTATGACTGTAATCGCTTATTCTGTTGCTAATTGATTTCTGAAATGGGATTCCCCAAGCTCGCTTCATATAACATGTCACAAATTAAGAGGACGATAAATGGATAACAATGTCAAGTGTTATTTTTCAACATAACCAGAACATTTGTTTTTTCCTCCTTCCCACAGTTTGTCTGAATGCTGTGCTTTGTGCGATCAGTGTTGTTTTTTATTCTAATTTATATTTGCTACTAATGTTCACTGTACAGTATTTCTTAATATTTGCAGTATTAATTATATAATAACCAGATATAACATGCAAACTTCTGATATAACACATCAACATTCACTAAAATAAACTATAAAATAAACTAAAAAAAGGCTCCTATGGAATTAGAGCTTATTCTTCCAGGATACTGCTTCCATGTCCCTGGAAAATGATTCGTATTCTATTACCACAAATAAAAAAAAGCAGCAAAACTGGTGGTGACAACAAAAGATGGCCAAGGGTGAGATACAGAATGACTAGGAGATGAGCACAAGTATCATCAGAGGAAAATAACAGAATTCTAAGTTAAATTCAGCCAGTGTAATTACACAAAACCCATAACAGACATATACACTTATAAAAGCATACATACCCTGTACTGTAACTCCCACAACAGACACAATTTACAGAACATGGGAGCCGAAACACAGTGTGCTCTTAAAACAGGACCAAGGGTAATAAAAAGGGTTCTAACAATGATGCACAAAACTTCTATGGGGAATTCTATTTTTTGTCACATGAAAAACACTGATTACATTATATTTACACTGTAACCCTGACCAAAGCGTAACAGCTATGGAGCATTTGGATGTTTGTAAGTTTTTTTTTTTTTTTTTTTTTTTTACTTGAAATATATGTATGCTTAAAGGACAACATGTTAAGTAAAAACAGCCTGTAAACTACAGGCAGTCCAAGGTTTACGACAGGTTTCGTTCTGACGCCAAGTCATCAACTGAAAATTGCCGTATCCCAAATTATTGTCAGAAAACCTTACTTTTAATCATTTGGGTGTCTTGTAAACGATGTAAACTACATTTTTATCGAGTTTAAAAAAAAAATCCAAATTTTGACCATGTTGTAACCCGGGAAATAATTTTTGATGAATATATTTGAAGAGCATCGTAAGCCAAGCCAGTAGTAACCCGGGGACTGCCTGTATTCTGATCTTATGGGACCTTCTCCTCTTTAAACTGACAAAATGGTCAACAGCAGAATCAACTTAACGAGACAACTTAAATATACCATTTGTTTATTTTTACATTTCACAGAAACAAAGTACAGGGCCCCCATCAAATAAACACAGAAGCAGCTTAGCCTAAGTGGATTCAATTATGAACTGCTTGAAAATTTTAATATAATGAATATCAACATAAATACTAAACGTTCTTGAATTTGCTTTCATATGCCTGTATGAGCATAACATTGATTCGATTCCACAATAAGGTGTAGGTCCTGCTGCTAAGTAGCCAATTGGTTCTTAGCCACGTAAAATAAGTCTAATCCTTCGGGCCAGCCCTAGGAGAGCTGTTAATCAGCTCAGTGGTCTGGTAAAACTAAGGTATACTTAACTTATTCTTTCCTTTGATCCTGCCAAGATAAATAAAAATATTAGCTAATCAATTTTGGTTAATTAGTTAAATAAAAAAGATTTAAAAATTTGATGCAATAAATCTTAGGTAAAACAGCATGAATAAAACAATAAAAATCTACAACAATAACTGTCTTGCAGTGGAAGTGTATGATAATGATGCACAACAGCTTTACTTCACAGTGTAAATTATTAAACTTTTCACATGAGCTTTTGACAAAAGACAAAATTTTTCCTGACAAATCACCTTTCTGAATGTTTTAAACTGACAAAAAATCTTATTCTTTGTCATGATACTATATTTGCTCTTTTGTAAAATTTACTGACTGACCTTTATTTTAATGCAATGTAAGGATAGCTTTCTGCACTGTGTTCTGAATGAAAAGTACTGGATATCACTCTTTCAACACAAACATAATTAGTTTACATATTGTACAAGTTTGCATGCCCTCATCTAATTTAACTACAAATTCTTTTAGTCGATTCCTTCTACTTTTATATTAAAAAAATCAGTGTTTCTAAATGGAACTCAAAATAATCAACAGACTGTAGAAAAAATGCCTTAAAAATCACTGCTTTTCAAAACATACTCTTATGCAATTTTCCAAAACAATAAAAATAATTGTGAAGTTTATACTGAAAACAACTTATATACTGTATAGTATATATATTACAGAGAATGACCATGCTCTTTCATTTGATGATTTAAGAGATATTCTTTTTTCGTTGAACGGTAGGCACACTTCGAACAGGCAAATGGTTTCTCTCCTCTATGACTCTGGATATGCTTCTTTAGATTTCCTTTCTGCGCAAACTTGGCTGGGCACAGCATACAAGCATAAGGCTTCTCTCCTGTGTGAACCTTGACATGATTCACTAAGTTTGTCTTAAAAGTTGATGCATATGGGCAAAACGGACATTGGTGAATCTTGACCCCACATTCTTCAGTATAACCTGTAGTTTGGGATCTTGCAAAAGCAACCTGGAAAGAGGGTTATTATATTATTCCTGTTATCAAATCCTAGCAATGTTATGATTCCAAAATAAAACATATTTTCAGAGAAAAAGCAGTTCTCTCTGATCCATGTACAGTAACTAGTGTTACACTTAACTACAGTGTATTGAGATAAGTTGTGTCCAGATGATAGATTCTATAATCCATGTTTCGCATACTAATAGTTTGGGCATGTAAAGAGAAGGGGAGCATCAGGAAAGTAAGATACAGAAAAACATAAATAATTTGGAAGAACAAGAAAACATGAAAGGGTATTGAGAGACACGGAAGAGGCAGGAACTTGGGCAAAGAATTCACAGACAAGCGAAAGCAGAGGGAACTTATTACACAGTTAATACTACATGGTGGTAGATCACAGCTAGTGCTGCATGACTGTAGATAGGCAAATATTTCATTTATTTATTTCATCTTTGCTATGTCCATTCACACACGCACACTACTTACTAGCATCTAAATATCATTGTCCTCAGGCTACCTGACGCTTCCCTACGTCAACCTTCTTGACTGGCACGCCCACTGATGTTTACTACAGTATTGCATAAGGTTGTTTACTTATCCACTTATTTTCATCTTTATTTTCTTTATATTTCTCTTCTCTTCACTTGGACTTTCTCTATTTTACAGGCATTCAAAGTGGTACCTAGGAAGCTTGCCATGCAAGCTACCCCTCTTTGATTAGCTCCACGTGAATAAGCGAACATTACCATAAAAAAATTAACATAAATATATATATATATATATATATATATATATATATATATACTTTACATCTCAAAGAAATCCTTGAACATGAACATCACTAAATTATACTTTTGGCAATAACATCTAAATGTGTTGGCACGTAAAAAAAAAAAAAAAAAAAAAAGGGAAATTAAAAACACTGTTCATCTCTAATGCATATTTAATCAGACACATCATAAACAAGCTCTCAAACTAAAACATTGAAGTTCTAAAAATTGTAATAACAAAACATTTAGACCACACGGCTAATTCTGAGGGAAATGCTTTTGCATGTGTATAATCAAATTAGCCTTCTGAGTTGCTGCATACGGACAATCTGGACAAGAATATGGCCTTTCTCCTGAATGTGCTTTCTCATGCCTCGTCATATTTCCCTTGAATCTAAAGGAAGCCGAGCAGAACGAGCACAAATAAGGCCTTTCACCAGTGTGGATCAAACTGTGATGCTGTAAATGAGCCCTGTTCTTCGTGGAATAGGTGCAGCTGGGGCACTTGAAAATCTTGACGATTCCATCTCTCCTGCTCTCTTGATCGCTGAGCGTCACTGGCACAACCTGTGAGAGATGTTACCTTCAGTAAAAGTTCTCACATCACATAGAATCTAATCTAATCCACAGAACAGTTAGGCACATTATCAACACATTTATGCACATAATAAATGGTATGGGCACGTACAAGACAAATAAAATAGTGAGATTGCCTTTATATTAAATGAAAATCTATCACTCAAAATCTAAAACACATATACTGTAATGGAGGCCAATCATATTGCTAAACCAATACTTTTTGCACTTATCTTTACTTACAGTTAAACTTAAGCTCCAAAACTTGACACCAAAGTAGACGAATCAAGAAGCATGCACGATGCTTGAAATTACTAAGGTTTTCTAACACTCAGAACACTGCTTTGTGGGTATAGTACACACTAAGTCTTTTAACAGAACAGTTCCTCCTGGTTTAGGACCAGAGTGTAAGTTTAAACCCAATCACATACCAAATAAATAAATGGATCCATTAAGCATTATTGCTCTTACTGGAGTCCAGTAGAATCTAATGGCTGATGTTTTCCCTCTTTTAAACCAATTCATTACGAAGTGTTATGCAGTAACTGTCCTTTCTGCAGGTTTGCCTACTACAGGAAGCTGTTATGCTGCTACTAATGACTGAACGATTTAGCGAACCTTTCAGACTGGTGGTCTTGAATTTGGGTACATTGGTTCTCCTGCAATAATTGACAGCATCCCACAAAGGAAGGCTGGAAAAGCTTCCATACTTGATAATTTAAATAGTAGTTAAAATTATAACAAGATTTCTATATGCAAGCCAGCTGAAGGATCATCAATGAATATCAATCTGCAAACAGGTTGAAAAACATAAATGCTCCAGTGATTCAACAATCTAAAAAAAGTACTGTACATTTGCAGACACGCTCTAATAGATAAAATTTAAACATTCTCAGATTTTCCATCTTTTTGTGTAGAAGATTCTACTGTAATCTGCTGAGAGTTTTACTTGGATAACAATGTTCAATTTCTTGGGTGAGCATCATTAACATTCAATAAATTCCATTACAGTAAAATAAAATAAAAAAAAGTTTGATGAAATTATACTAAAGAGCTTGACATAAACAGCACTTCCTCTGAGCATAGTGCAAAAGAATTTCACTTCTTTTCCTTGTGAATTTATCAATACCAGCTTTACTTATCCTGGTTTCCTGGCAAAGATTTCTAGTCTATAATTTCTGACTTATGAATGTATACCTACTGGTTTGCTGCAAAAAAATACATATGCATAGGAGTTCAGGATTTTGTCAACATTGTTTAAAACTAAGCTCTAAGGGATAACAAAAAATCAAAATGCATACCATACTTTATGTGTATTGAGTTAAGCTTAATTAACATTTTGATTATGTCACAAATGCTTATCGACTGTTAAGAGATACTTATGTTTCAGCAGTAAACAAGGGATGTGCATTTATTTACACCACAGCCTGGGTTCAACTCATCACGTCTGTTGAAAATGTTTCTGCATGTGGTTCATCAAACAGCTCCTCTGATTTGCAGTGTAAGGACACTCTGTGCACGCAAATGGTTTTTCTCCGGTGTGCGTCCGCTCGTGTCTCTTCATGCTTCCTTTGAATGTGAAAGAAGCCGAACAATACGAGCAAACATAAGGTTTTTCCCCGGTGTGGATCAGAATGTGATGCTGCAAATGGGTTCGGTTCTTCGTCGAATATGGGCAAATGTGGCATTGGAAAATCCTGACATTTCCATCTCTCCAGCTTCCCTTACTGTTGATTGCCAATGGTAGGACCTGTGAGAGGATGTTACCTTAAGTAAAATAGCGAATTGGAAAAACATGTCAACCTACTTCTATATAAAGCTACACATGCTGTACTGCATTCATAAATCCTTAAATATTAAAAGAGCACACACTGGCAGAAAAAATGCACAGTAAAAATTTTTTTTATTTATAGGATTGGTGAGGGAAAACAGGTACATGTAAATTGAAAATGTACCAGAACAGATGAAGAACTAACAATTATGACCCTTAAGTTAATATACAACTTGACAAAATAAATCAAGTAATTACATCACAAATTAGACAAGAGATAACAAACATTTATGAACAATTAACCATAAATACACTATAGTACAACTAAAATATGCCAAGAAATATATATTGAAGAAAACAACAAATGCAGGTGCTTTGATATATCCTAAATTTAAATATAAAACAAGAGCACAATCAATAACATAACCTAAACTTACTATAACTTCACGTTGTTAAAATCTAAAAGGTAAATGGAACATGTGGAAACTTATTAAGAAAGGCCACTCCAGACACAGTAGACTGCATACTTTCATAGTGTATGCAAGAGAGAAAAAATTCTAAAGACTCTCTGGTGTATATGTATGTATATATATATATATATATATATATATATATATATATATATATATATATATATATATATATATATATATATATATATATATATATATATATATAATGTGTGTATATATATATATATATATATATATATATATATATATATATATATATATATATATATATATATATATATAAAATAACTTTATATATATACATATGTACATATATATTTTTTTTTTTCAAATAATTTCAAGACTAGTATACAGGGTGATTACAACTCAGTTTTTCTGAGTCCTGTCCCAAAATTTCGACAAACATCAAAACCTGGATCTATGGCATTAAATGTTATAATTACATTTCTCTCCCCAAAGATAACAGATATAATGTTTAAGGTTCAATAATATAAAAGAACAAAAGATTTTGAATCAATACATAAATTGCATATGATGCCCATAAGAGAAAAACAATACCTACTCTTGGTAATATCCTTTTTAACTACAAGAGAAATTTAAATTCCTTTGAATCCACATTAATGCTTTGTATTTCCTTGAGTGCAAGATTAAGATCAATTAGCCTTTATGTGAACATAGATCATTAACAGCATTTTCTATTTAAACCACCAAAGAATATAGCTGACAAGGTTTCAGAGACTGCCTTACAGTACATGTGCCAACATTAAAGATTTAACGCCATTCCAGTAACACAAAGTAACCAATCTTCAACTGAAAGTAATTAACCGAACTCCACAATCTACAGAAAGTAATTAACCAACTCCACTGCAGTATCAACAACATAAAACTAACCATTTTGCAAATATACTGTACTCAGTGCAATTGACTAGAAGCAATGTATGCCATCAAGCACAGATGCTGAACCATCAGACTAGATATTTCAATAATAAAATATTCATTTAGGGCTCCTACACAGGGTACTCAGCTGCGTAAACTTCACTTTATGGCTAAGAACAACCCTATACAACCATCTCGTCAGCAATGATGGTCCCACGTTAAAACATGTTGTACACAGTCAAAATAAAGATGAAATGGCAGTTAAACAGCTTAATCTATACTGAACTCACACTATGGCAAATTAAATTCTCCAGTTAAATATACTTCAGTATGCACTAGTTCCTTTTCCAGTGTGTAATTTGAAGATATTTCAAGGTGGTAAAGATGATTTTCATAAAAAAGTGATAGGGCCAAATCTTTGAATGTGCACATCATTCATACAGGAAAGAAGTCAAATAATGAGAGGAGTGCTGTCTGCAATTGTAATTCTGAACAGAGGCAAACGAATGCTTCAAAAAATCTCTCCAATTAATTGGTTCTTGATTAGGTCAGATACCTACCTGTACTTGCAATGTATATTAATGTTTAAATACAGCACAAAAAAGTTGAGTATACCTTAGTTTAACCAGACCACTGAGCTGATTAACAGCTCTCCTAGAGAGGGCTGGCCCGAAGGATTAGACTTATTTTACATGGCTAAGAACCGACGGGACCTACAGCTTATTGTGGAATCCGAACCACATTATAGCGAGAAATGAATTTCTATCACCAGAAATAAATTCCTCTAATTCTTGATTGGCCGGCCGGAGATTCGAACGCGGACCCAGCAGTGTGCTAGTCGTGAACGATACCGACCTGTCCAACGAGGAACTACCAGGCAGTCCCTGGTTAACAATGGGGGTTCTGTTCCCTGCTGAGCGCCACTAACAAAAAATTGTCGATAAACCGCTTACCGGCGCCAAAGTTCCTGTTAACGACATTGCTAGCCAAGTGCCATAACACCGAAAACTGATGCCACCAGTAAGTAAGGACTGCCTGTAATCGTGAGCATGGAGTACGGGTGGTGAAGGTTTAGTTTAGCTTTAAACTTGCACAGATTCTGAAGATTTAGAAACCATTATACTGTACATTCTGAGCTTTTCATGAAAATTTAATTCACTGTCCTTACGGCTGCCTATGACTCTGACCTATGGGCTGTAATTTCCATTTGCAATCTCCATTATATTTGGTAAGACTGACAGTACACTAACTTCCAAGTTTCAGTCGCTAACTTCCAAGTTAAGTCGCCGGTACTCTAATTTGTATGGGGAGGTTGAAGTTCCGGAGGATTTTTGTGTTCAGTCTTTCATGAGAATTAGGCTACTTTATTATCAATTTAATATTACAATTTTGCTCATATCTTTTGTAGTTTTTACTTATTGTTTTTCTAGTTATCTGAAACCTTAATGATATAGTCTATATACCTATTCTATTTGCATTAGTTTAAGAATAAATTAAATATGCTGCATATTCAATGGTCTTCTATTCTACCAATATCAGAAATTGTCATTCAAACTTATTTAGCATGTAAAACCATTACAAACTTCTGGTTGTAGGGGACCACAAATACAGCCTTTTCAACACACAAGCATTTTCCTCATACCAACCCATTTATCATACAATGCATTATTTCAGCGGACAGGGAAAGACTGTACCCAGTCACACCTAAACATATCAGTGAAAACTGAGAGGCTCCTACCGAGCATGCCCAATCTGGCATAAGACACCCACATTGCTCTCTCACTTTCTGTGTTAAAAAATCAAAAGTCAGAGAACAGATGAAGGCACTCACTTATGACTAAAGGTTTGTATAGAAAAAATCATATTTTGTGTATTAAGAATAGTTTGCTTCACAAAAACCCCTGTTAATCATATACTACCTGAAGACCACTTAGGTCAGAGGAAGAAAGGAGCCACAAACTCACTGGTGTAGCTTAATAATTGCAGTAGGGGAGGCATGAAGGTGAAATAAATCAGAAGCAATCCCTGGTATTGCCAGACAAAGCAGTGGGCACGTAAAAATTGGTAATTAGCATGTACAGAGAGTAAGAGTGTGTAACAGAGCTGTCACCAGTAGCACAAGGTGTGACAGAGGATGCCCAACATAACCAAACCTTATAAAAGTGTCCGAGATGAAAATATGTCATTATGATATGGATGAAGATGAAGCTGCACATTTACCCAACTTTGTAAACACAATCTGCTCTAATGCAAATACATTTCAACGTTTGTGAGATTCATATCATCAAAAGGAATCCAATGAAAGGGTAGCGGCATCTACAAGCTCCTACTCAAAGACTGGCAGACTATTTTATGTTTAAAGGCCAGAAAAAAGGAAAGAGCTTGCACCTTATGAGCTTTCACTTTCCATTGCATAAATGAAAGTCTGACATTGGAACAGGCTCTTGTCACCACCTGATGAAGCCACAAAAACTATATTCTTTGAAATCTGCTCCTTCCAGTGATTGTTTGAAGATATTCCTGTGATTTATTGAAGATAAAGCCTTTAATAAAAAGAGTATTCCAGAGTTCACAGTTTATTGCAAATTAACTACCCTGACACAATAAGTTACAGACCAGGAGATGGATAATAGCATAGTTGGGAATAACAAAATGAGGGGCTTTTAAGTCGAGAGCACTATACGACTGTACTTCAGCAACCAAATCTAGGGTGAAGAAGAGTTTAATATAAAACCATTTTATGAGTTCACATTTCCAGATAAGATGTGGACCTCACCGACATGCTTTTGAAGGATGGAGCTAGAAGGAAAAGTAGTTTTGATGATCAAATCAAGTTGTGATGATCCAGAGAGGCTCACAGGGGCCTGTACCAGGTTCCTCAACAAGGCCAAATAGTAGCTGGGAGGTCTCATAAGCCCTTGGGAATATTGGAGACAAGTCCCCACAAAAAGATACTTCATCATCCAAGGGTAAGAAGAATTTCATCTCCATTTTCCTCCTCTGTTTAATGATTTTGTTGCGTTCAGCTTCCCCAGCTGGGAAGAGGAGGAAAACATAAATCCTTCAACTGAAATGACCACTGAGAAGCATACTGCGAGTTTGGGTAAGTACATCTACATGGAAGGAAGATGACTGCTGGTGTTACTGAGTACAGGCACTCCCCTGTTATTGGTAGGGGTTCCATTCCGACAGCATGATGTTAACCAAAAATTGGCGATAACCAAAAAGCAGCGATAACAGCACTGATCCCTAGTTATCGGCGCTAATAACCGGATATCAGCGCATATTGGTACCGAAAATCCAGTTATTGTCGTCACTAGACAAGCCCCGTAAAACCAGGGACTGCCTTTGCAGGGCCTCAAATGTCTGCCGACTTGAGGGTTCAGGCAGTGGGAAGACATGCAGGCTGGAGCAGTCTTAGAGAAGGATGTAAAAGAAGCACACTGTCGAGGTCAGTTTTAACTCCCTCTATTCCTTAACCTGGGACTCTAGAAAAAAGAAAATTTCTGAATCATAATTTATGGAGGCTGGCATTAGACATAGGGCTTGAGAGATTCTTGAAGGTGGCAGCCCTATTCTTAAGTCTGACATTCATCAGGAGGTACAGTCCAAGGGAGGGCTCTGCCCAAAAAAAGGATCATCAAATGAACCTTGGCAATGTCCCACTGAGAACTTGCACTTTCAGACAAAAGTGCTTGCACCACCAAATAACCACACTTGACAATTCAGGAGGATGATGCATTCTCTGCAAGACCTACAGTACGACTCCAACCTTGTAGGAGACAGGGAGACAAACCACAGGAGAAAAGCAGAAACCAATACATCCTTGGCAATGAACTCCGTCAAACAGGAAGAGTAACAGGCCTAGGAAATTCACCTATGGGGCTTTCAAAATTTTATCCAGTACTGCTCAAACAATGAGAACACACAAGAAAGCCAAGAGGGGCAGTCATAACCATGACTCTTGCCCAAACCTTTCATCTTCAATAGCAAGTCTTTGAAGATGTGAAACATGAACTTTGCCTTGGGCAGACTGTTGTAACACACAAGCGGAAGACGCTTTGTCATCCTTAAGTGAACAAAATTCGGGCACTGAGTGAACAACATGATAATGGCATTCCCATAAAGAGTAATAAATTTGACTCGATAACAGCCACACAATTGTTTGAGAAATTAGGGCATGTTCATATGCTGCTTGAGCCTCTCAATCTTGACTTATACATGTTTAAGTATGACTAAGCATTTCCTTGTCTATGGAAATAAGGCAATATATGATTAATGAGGATAAAAACCAATTGTCTTATCATAAGAAGTACCTTATGTATCATTACAAGCACATCATATGTCAGAGAAAAAGACTGGTTGGTGGTCTGCATCCAAATCCTCTGCGGATGTCACTTTGGGAACTTATATTTACAAGAGCCCATAATATTATACTGACCACTCTGCACGAGCAGCAAGTTGAATGCCATTATTAAACATTGATACTTTGTGGGAGTTTTTCCTTAGTTTGGCCATCACAATTTTTTAACCTATGCATTTTCTTTAATTTATTTAATGAAATTGCCCTTTCTAAGGCTCTTCGTTTTATAGCAAGTTTTAATAAAGCATACAATACACTATTCCTCACAGATAAGCAATAATCCAAATCATATAAATTCAACTAAAAGACTGGCATTTCAATTTTAAAGGCAACGATTAAACAGATATACTCAAACAGACAGAAAACTTTCTTTGTAAATAAAAGAATGGTATATAGTTCCTCAGTAACAATTATTCAAGAGTGTTAACCCCAAAGTCCCATCCTACTAGGGTATAAAACATGCTAGGTGAAATGTACAATCCATGTATTTTGCAAAGGCTACATTGAAAAACAATTTCAAAGTGGCAGACAGATACAGAATGAGAACATTCACACTTTGGAAAGCCATACACAAGGTTTTAATAAATTGCAGAGGCAAGAGATCAAATAAAAAATACTGACTAGATACCTGCCATGAACTACTAGTTGATAACATGACAACCTGCAAAACAACTGCATTTACTAGAAAGGAAATGAGACAAGATATTATATACAGGGGAAAAATTCTGTCTACAAATCTTACTAACATTTCCACCTCCAACAAACTGAAATGAAATTGATGTTCATTTAGACCCTTATTAGGAGAGCTCATATTATATTATCATTACAAGCATATTTTTCACTTAAAAGTGTCCAGCTGGTTTCTTGTGATGTCTCATTTTATGCAAAATCAAATGTCTATTCTGCTTTGCACTGTAGGAACACATGTTACAGGCAAATGGCTTTTCACCTGTATGTACCCTTTCGTGCCTCTTCTGATTGGCTTTGACGGCAAATCTCGCAGGGCAGTAAGAACAAGAAAACGGCTTCTCTCCAGTGTGTACCAATATATGATTTGAGAAATGTGTCTTGTAATTGCTCGTGTACATACAGTACGGGCATTTGTACCTCTTGGTGAACCTTGCAGGATGCACTCGAGCAGGAAGAATCCCCGGTGGAACCTGCGAAGATACTTCCTTGACATAACTGCAGAATACAAATTCAAAATGCTGTGGCATATTCACCACAGGAATATTTAAAAAACAAAGATGCTCCTTAATGTTCCAAAACATCAACAACAATAAGAATTATAAAATGTGAGTGTACACAAGTTTTCAAATTTGAAGTACTGTAATCTTTGAACATCACTGTCCATAACATCAGAGAATAAAATATTCCTAATGTGGTGAATGCAATGAGCATTTAATGGCAAAAATACAGTAAAACATGAAATGTTTCTAATTATGCTACAATGAAATCACTAGCTATATTTATTCTAAACATCCCTCATTAAAAACATTATAGATAAAAAGTTAATTAGGTAAGCATCATCAATTTTAATTGTCATGACACTCTCTTCTTGCATATGAAAAAACAGCTTAACAGCTCCTAAGAAATTTCCACAGTCTACAAATATTATCACAAAAGAGCTTAAGGAATATAGGGAACACGACACAACGAAACAATATTTCTCAAGGGTCTTAAACTTTTTAACCAGATGCCACATCATCATCAGTGGTCTGCCTTGTCAGCTCCTCAAAGTTACTGCATGAACACTTGTCTATTCCAAAGCCATCCTTTTTATCCAGTCACATTAATAACTTCTCTGGTTTACCATTTCCTTCAGTTTATCTAATCTCTTTCGAAATTCCCCTAAATGCACAAATAATCAGTTCCAGTTTTGTTTCTCAAGCCTCTTAACAATTACGTTCTCTCCTGCCATGTTTAGGGTGCTGAACAACCATTTCTATAACGCATTTAGCCAATTAAACTTTCTCCTAACAAAACAAACTCAAGTTTGTATGAAAATGAAATCACTTTTCACAGGCCAAGTCAACAATCCAAAAGAACAACACTCCCTAAATCCTAGTGGTCTTCTTACCATTTGTGTCAGAACACAGCAGTTTTTGCTCTGATTTCACTTATGATTCCACTACCATTAAGCCTCCAGAGTATACATAAATTTCCAGTTTCCTATACTTTTCCCTTTCCTAGAGACATTATCACTTACACAATCAATTCCTTAATCACTGCCAAAGTTAAAAATGTGTTATCGAAGATGAGAAACTGGATCTACATCCTTCTACTCCAACTTCATTCTATTACTTCTTCCAAATCTCTTTGTACCTCTTCACTTAAAATTTGCAACCTGTTCATGTAAGCCTCATGTCAGCATATAAACTTTCACAATATAAAACAAGCACATAAAATTTCATCACCTGCTTCATAGAGTTGTGCTGAGGACTCTCTTACTATGGAGCTAACCTCAGCATAGACTTCAGCTTTAACAAAATGAATACATATCAATACATTTATCAACTGCTTTTCAAATACTGTACTGGGTGCAATTACCTAGAAGTAGCTCACGTACACATCTACAACTAACAATAATGGATTGCAATGAGAATCTTTCATAAACATTGCAGGTTTATCCTAGCTCAATGGCAGAATCTTCATGGAGGTGGATATTCAAGTCCATCATGAAACAGGATAGCACTCAATGGTAAACACTGCAATGATGGAAGAGTGTGAAACCTGTGAATTACACTAAGCCAAACCATAAAAGACATTATTACCTTATAAATTAGACAGTATGTCCCCAGAACAAAAGGAGATATCTTCAGTGTATGTAACCCACCTCTGCTACATTCATGGTATTTTAGTTTTTGTTAGTGTATTAAGGCAATTATTCTTTTGTTAGGTCTATAGCGCTATACATATTGCATATCCACACCTTGGAAACTGAAAAGGGTGCAGGGTATTCAACAATACAGTCAACACGGAAATAAAGTTACCCACACCTTCTTTCTCTGTTCTTCTTTTTAGCTTTCCTGTATCTTTTACCTGAATTGCTACTCCAGTTCAACCTCTCAGAATACATTATCATTACTTTACAACCCTTAAAGAAAATAACCATCAGCAAATGCCAGAGTATGAACAGCTAAACTCCTCAACATCCAAGACTAGATGATGCCAGAGCCTCATTTCTTCTAAACATAACCACCAAAATCTATTAAAAAAAAGTGAGGCAACCAACTTAGCAATGATATCACAACTTTCACTGGAAAATGTCTTCAGTCCTACCATATGTCTCATTCACTGTATTACTAAATACCTATACAGTAAACCCCCCGTATTCGCGTTCTCATGATTCGCGGATTTCTCTGTGGAACGTATCTACCCTTTATTCGAGGAAAATTCGGCCATTTGAGGTATTTTTCACTGAAAAATATTCACTAATTAATGTATTTTCATATCATTTTCATGACTAAATGCACTTTTTGTTATAAAACTACTAAAATACTCAGGTATAAGCATTTTTGGACGGTTTTTCTCGAGTTTAAACTATCAAAATAGGCAGTTCTAAGTGTTTTTTGAGGGGTTTTAAGTATTCACGGATTTTAGCTATTCGGAGGGGGGGGAGCGGTATGCGTCCCCTGCGAATACGGGGGGTTTACTGTAATGAGGCTTAAAATAAGTAAACAATGGACATGCTTAATTACTATATAATACTGATAAGCATGCAAGAATGAAAATACCCAGGGTTGTCAAAATCAGGACCTCTCCTTCCATAGAACTATCACTGAACAAGATAAAACTGAAAGTCTAATACAGTACTTTTTACTAACAGTTTGTGAAAACACTCACTGTTAGCACGTAACTTCTTTGGAATACAAACTACCAAGCTTTGTTATTTTTTTAATTTTTGCAAAGTAAACATGCCTTCTTCGATATGAAAGAGTTAGACATTTTACATTACCTTCTAATTCTTTCATATTTAAGGAAACAAGCTCACTTTGCAAAAATTACAAGAATAAACCTCGAAGAAAACCTAATTCGTAATTCCATTATGATTCACTTGACTGTAAGCCCCAGAATATCAAATCAACGGGTTCACTGAACATCAGGTATACTTGGAAGGCTGAGCAAGTGCAGCAACAAAATACGTGAGCACAGCACAAAAGAAATATCAGGTAGCAGAAATAACCCATGAGAAAGGCAACAACATCCCTAAAACAGAAAAACAACAAAAAGGATTTTGACAAAGGAAAAATCTATTTCTGGAGAGGGGCCCGTGTCACCCGGTGAAATAGTCCATTCAGCACTTATTTCTAGGTAATTCCCGTTGCTAGATACCAGAAAGCTAAATGAAATGCTGGAGTTACTACCCCAGAGCGAGCTCCACTAGATGGAGTCGTGTATGGAAAAGGGTGAACTAAAAAACACGGAACCTTATCCTATAGAGATTCCCAATGTCAAAAGTCCCAACGAGAGAGGTGCGATACAAGCCCATGCACTACTCGCGGACTGTATACAAGGCAACACTAGCCGCATTCCATGTTAGCACCCACCTCACTAGAATGAAGTTTATCAAGGAGGGAGAGAATGAAAAAACAGGGTGGGTCACGGGTGACACGGGCCCCTCTCCAGAAATAGATTTTTCCTTTGTCAAAATCCTTTTTCTGGATCGAGTCCCGATGTCACCGGTGAAATAGGTAACAGAGAAATAAACATCATTCTTATGCTATTAAAGACTTAAATAGAAACGTTGAAAACTAGGAGAATTCTACCCTGAACATAAGTAAGGTCCTCTAAGTTCATGTAATGAAAATAATGTAAGTGGTCACCGTCTAAGATCATGAGCTTAGAATAGCACCTGAATAGGCTTGTATTAAGAAAATACTTCCTGCCTAATAGCAGACCCAATGACAGTGAAGCTTAGTATCCAGCTACTGAAACTATCTTTTTGAAATCTGTGGGTATTAAAGAATTGTACATATCTTAAAAATTCTCTATTGGCAAAATCTTGTTATACGTACAGTGTATTTTATAAGGGGGAACGGTGAAAATCCATATTACCTGCAAGTATTTAATTTGACTTTCACCATCTATCCCTCTAATATGGAAATTATAATAAATTTAATACAGTACTGCAAATTATAACATATAACAAAGAGCCTGTTTTATATATAATCATCAATCACAGTCAGAAATAAAGAGAAGTTCCCATATCCCACCAGGACAAGAGTAAATCTCCAGCAACATACCGTACAAAGAGTATTTGTTAACTCTTTCAAGAATTTTCCTCTGTCACTCTGTGATGCCTCAGCTTATGCATAATGACATGTCCATTCTGCTTAGCAGTGTAGGAACACATATTGCATGCAAAAGGCTTTTCCCCTGTGTGCACCAACTTGTGCCGCTTGAGATTGGCTTTCACTCTGAATGCAGCAGGGCAGTACGTGCACTTGTACGGCTTCTCTCCCGTGTGCACCAAAGTGTGGTTATAGACGTTTGTCTTGTTGTAACTTGAGTAGGAGCAATAAACACATTTAAACCTCTTGAAGTCCTTGGGTGGGGGCAATGGACTGACCTGCAAAAACATTTCGCTGACATGTTTTGGAAAACAAACCAAATTTGGATGGGGTTAGAAAATACAGTATTTTCTACTGTATGTACTTGAGAGGTATATTCTGATTATACAATTACTGTACTGAAAAAATGCCGACAGTAGGTATAGTGGTCATATCACGCCAATAAACTTCAACTTCCTGTGCATTTGTTTCATTTTGACCCTTCCCCAGAAAGACAGAGTAGTGAAACAACAATCTATAACCTTCTGATGGAAGGAAGCTATGGTATTACTCTAGACCATATAATCTAATTTCTTATGGCGAGGATTAGTAATAATGTATGTTAATCTGTTCTGCAATAATTCTAATGTATTAGAAATGCATTAGAGATTTGATTCTAACCACAGCCATGTTTCTGGCAAGAAGTTCATGCTGCAGTGTGCAAATAATCACAAAAACTAAGTAACAAAAGCAACTTGATTCAACTGAAATTATTCTTTAAAAATTATATATTCATTATTGGTAGTTTTTAAAGAATCATAATTTCCTTGCATAAAAAACACCTGAAAATGAAACTGATGAGTTAACTCCTCAGATATTGCTTTCAACTGATGGGTTAAGAGACTTCTACTCTGGGATCTTTACCCTTTGAGATTACAATATAACATCAATAATGTTGCTTCAATTTCAGCCCTTGAGATTCTGATGATGTCATATTATGTGTATGTGTGTATATATGAAATGGAAGAAAAAATATTTTTGTTTATACAATTTTCATATGGAAGGTGATCTTCAGTAAAAAGGAAACACTTTTGCAGACAAGTTGCTGTCACTCCAAATGAAGAGCCAACACATTACGTGTGCTTGGAAAGAAACTTACCACATCAGGAGAGTGCATACTTCCATCTAAAGTACTTGAGGAACCCCAAAGCATTTCGTGCTCCTGAAAGAAAAAGGCACAAGTAGAGAAAGACTTTGTGCTTAACCCTCTGAGATTTTTATGACATTATTTGCAGTCTTGCAAAGATCAAACATGCCGATAACTGAAAGTGACATCATCCGTGGAAAATCTTTGGCAAACTTCCACTCATCATTTTGAAATCATGAGTATTTAGCTTCAAGATGATAACATACCTAACAGAATACTGTACTGAAACAAATTTAACCTGTGATTTAAGAAAAACATGGCTGTGCTCATAACAGTCCCTCTGATTTGCCACAAGTGAGGTTGAGGACCTTCCCAGAATCTCAAAGGGTTAAGTCAAAAGACTTACTGTTGTTACGCTGCACCCGAGAGTGGCACACATTTAGGAACTCCTTGAGCAATCACATCTCCAAGTTCAAAGAAGGTACAGAGGTAACTATAGTGCATGTTACAGTAATATTTCAATCCTCCATAAAATAAGAAAATGGGAATAACAGTACTGTATTATTATACTAGACCAATAATTCAAATTTTTCATTCACTTCTGGTCTGAAGTGTTTGGTCCCGGGCATTACAGTTCAAGTATATTAGTTTCCTAAAACTTAGTCATTAGAGAAGTGAAAAATGATTAATTCTCGTAAGTACACCAACATAAATAGTATCTTCATAATATTTGAAGGATAAACCAAAAATTTTAGTAACAACACCTCATAAGGAACAAAAATAAAGTCATGTCCAGTCTCAAGAACTTTTTCTATGTGAAGTACAGTACACGTACAACTCAAAGACAGTAAATGACAATGCTTCAGTTACCAATTTTTTTGAGGGGTAATAAGAATTTACCATTTAAGCAAGCCATTATTATAGCCTGCCTGCAGCGTTAGTTGGTGTATTGAAAGTGTTCCAAGTGTGGTATAATAATTCTGTTCAAATTAACACACACAGTAAGTCAACAAAACTTTCGTTCAGGTTTTCAAATATGCCCAGTCACTGCTTAAATGTCTGAAAATAACATGAGCACATTCTTTGTAAAACCACTGAAACCCCTGATTAACAGTCAAACCCACAAGAAGTTCAATACCCCAAAAAATAATGCAGAGTAACCACATTGTTCTTTCTAAAATGGAAGTCACGGTTGGAATAGTCCTACATTAATACGGAAACCGCTTTCAGACTTCCTTCCTTCATCCCCTTTTAAGTTTCAACACATTCAGGAAAGCCTTTTCATGCAAAGTCAACGGTAAAGCAAAGCTAGCAAATGCTAACGAAAGAAGAAAAAGGCATCAGGAAGAAAAAGGGGTGGAGGCTAACACAAAAGGCAAGATACACATAGCACTTGAATGTTGAACTTCTATCATGGGCGTAAGGGACAGAGCATCTGACCACAAGGAAAATTAAAAATAGAATGCAAGGCCTTTCGCCTTTATTCTAGGGCACTTTACTCCTTCACCTGTATGGAACAGACTAAAACATTACCTGAATAGAAAAAAGGGGTGGGCCCAACTTGCAGCACAGAGAGGCAGGTTCTAAAGTGATAGTAGGCCTGATCATTCAATTATATATATAAAAAAATTATACAAACCCACCAAAATATGAAACCTAAACTGTATTCCAAATGATACCAGATGTGAAAATATAAAGCTTAAGTGGCTGAAGCCGAATATGACTTTAAGACATCATAAAGCTCCTGACACTTAAACTGCAACTGGCACTTTCTTATAGTTATTTCAGCTCCATAATAATTACACAGCAATTTGCATATTAAAATAATGCAAGACTAGAGAGGTTGGATTCCACTGTTAGTTGGATCCCACTACCATTACCCAGAATAAGGTTTAGGAGAGACTTAAAAGATAAAAAAATTGTATACAGTACACCCAATATTCAAAATTGTATACAATCTACCTATAAGTACTTGTAGATACATTTCTTAACATAACTTGGGTGATCATTAAAGTTAAAATTCAACAGGTGTAAAAAGAAACACTTTCATTATTCATTTTATTTAACTAGAGTATTCTCACATAAATAGTCACATGACAAGATAACCGACTTCATTCAAATTTATCACGACACTACATCACAGTTTTTTAGGATTTCATACAAAACATACAAAAATCTTTCACATTAATCCATTACAATTGAAGAAACAATTTGTCCCCATAGATCACTTTATACAACAACTCTGTCATTACAATGATACTGTACATTTAATACACGAAAGCCTCATCATTTACAGCAAGCAGAATGTTATATTAACATTCCCACTTTTCAATAACTAAGAGGGCTACTACCTTTTAAACACAAGAGGCCTGGAACCTACATGTAAGCTTTTTGTGCACTTCTGTAAGGGCAAAGGAGCTGGAAGAAGGAAGAAACAGTTGTGACCAGGAACTGTCACGTTAGTCTAAACTGAAACCGTGTCCCAAGTAGAGCGGAAATGGCACTCCCGTCATAATTTTTGCAGCAAGCGCTTATTCGTTTGCTTGATCCCTCCAGAGAGTAACAAAGTTTATTTTGTCTTGTTCATTTTAAACATGCTTTCTGTGCATAAACTAACTTAAGGCTCCCAAGCCAGAGGAGGGTCATAGCCAATGCCTTAACCCTTTAGCTGTTACCCACAGTAAACAATCTCTCCGGCCCCAGTGGGCAGCATAACACACTGAGTAAATACCTGATGCCTAAATGCTCTATAGTATTATGCAACCATGTTTACATATTGTTAAAAACATGCACATAGTATTTCTGCAGTGGTATCTTATTCAATATACATTTTCATACATAAAGCTAATACTTATTCTTTTCAATCTAAGACTTCTCTACCATGCATTCCGATAACTGAAAGTTTTTCCAATTCTTTTATTTTCTCCATATATAATTCATCTATCTGCATCATAATCGTGTCTTATTCTTATACCATTTATTTTCTGTACTGATCTTTCACCTTCCTTTTCTTATGTTACATTTCTGCCTCTGGATAGCATTTCTAACTTTCAGTGAAATGATATGGAAATGGTGAGTGGGCAACCAATGAAAAAGGAAAGTAACTTTGAGCACAAGCTAAGCAAGTGTGTACATCAGCAAACTGGTTCTGAAGAGGCTAGTAAGTGCTATCAAAGGTCGTCTTACAATTAATGGAAAATAGAACAGCAACAGGCTCCCTTACTGACATGAACACTACATAAATGCCCTACAAGTGGAAGAAGACATCCATCTCACAGACCCCTAAATTTTTATTTTATATAGCGGTACACTATAGACATACTTTGCAATAACTGACCATCTTGAAGAGATCAATCACCAATTTTCTCAAAAACAAAACAATTTGAGGTTACATTTTACTAGTGAATGAGGATGTCATTAAAGGCATCTTTTTTGATGGTTCAACAATAGGAACTAACACAGTGCCATGGCCCTTTGCTGAGTAGGTTTAGAAAACTTGTCTCGTAAAGAGGATCAGACTTATTGCCTACCTGCACAGAACAGTGTTGCAATTATACTGCCAGCCATCACTCACGGTATTTACCGTCTATTAAAAAACTTCAAAACAGAAAGTACAGCACTTAATTTCTGCAGGCTGGCTTGAGCCTTCTTTTCAAACTCCAACACCCTGTTCCTAGTACTGTATGTTACTACTCCTACATCAAGTAATCCTTGAAGTAAACGCAGCTCTTATTTTGATTTTGAAAGATTCAAAAGGTTTGTTGTTGGTATACCATCTGGGTAAGAACCACTGGAAAACCCTTCAGATTACAGTTAATTGTTGACCAAATTGACACAGTAGCAGCTGATTTTTCAGCTTTGCAGTAGATCTTACGCACACATTCAAGGGGCCAAAATGTTCATGACTGACTTTTAGCAGCTTGCAACCTGAAAAGGCTGGATGGAAAATCCAACAGAATGATTAATCTTCTATTCTCCCCAGCAAGATTGACTAAACCTCACTGCATACCAAACTGTAAAACTACGTTCAAGCTACTGACAAAATGAGCTACAATCCCTGGAAGATGAGCAGTCCTATATAGTACTTTAAGACCCAATACTAGTTAATGGTTTGGGATAACTCCTTCCAAATCAAAACAATCATTAGCCAACTGTTGTTATAAGTGGGTTACAATGCCATACAAGACCACTAAGATAAGTAACCTGAAAAGCAATTGAAAGTCCAAGGCAGAAACTCCTGAGCATGTAAAACATGCTTCATATAATAAAATGAAAGTCCTCAACTGTCTGCTGTGCATCAGTTCCTGACAGGACGTGTCCTCTACACAGATCAACGCCAAGAAATCCACTTATTATTATAAAGGATGAACACTACTAGCTTTAAATATAAGGGGGTCGGTTAAACACTCTGTCTGAAAGGGCTCAGACCTCAAACAGATCTAAATCTTCAAGTAACCATGCATGTAATAAAGGGACTTCCTCAAAATCCTGGTTGAGTCTCTGTCAGTCAATCTTCTAACTTCAAGAGCAAATTCATCTTGTCCTCGGACCTAGCATACTCCTACAATCATTTGCAGTAAATTGCAACCTACTAACTGGCTAGCCAGCAAAAGCAATCACCGAACAACACAGCAGCCACAAAAAAAAAAAAAAAATCTGATATGAGTATAAAGATTCCACTTTCAATTAATGCAATTTCTGCATTGTGTCAAGCCCCCTTCCTACTGCAACAGGCTGAGACTACCCATGTATCTGTTCTAGGTACTAGGACTTCTAACATAAGTTTTATCTTCCCTTTACAAAAGGAAACAACAAAACTTCACACTAACTGTGAATGGTACATCTTCCTCTTGGTGAAGAGACAATAACTTAAAAACAGAACTTTTTGTCCTTGCCAGACTGGCTTTACTCACTTTGCTGGGAGTTGGTAAAATTAGATTAAATCATTCTTATCTTATAGTTTGCAATGACAAGATCACCAGTCAATCTTTGAAGTTTTGCATAAATACAAACAAGCTATTTTAGGACTTCATGTAGTGCACTACCATAAGCAAACGCATATTAAGAACAAATTGCCTGAATGGATGAAGCCTTGGTATATTGCATAATGTCCTTGGTACCAACCTTTGAAGCAGTCTTGCCAGCAACCTTATCAGTTGAACACTGGCTCCTATTAATTTTGAACTATGCATGCATAAAGCCTGAAAGGTCACAAATCTAATCATAATACTGTACATGAATCACAACCTCCCAACACACACACCCCACCTCTCATAACAGGAGCAATATGAATAAGTAGTCTACTATTAAACCCTCCCACAAATCCATAATCTTCTGCCCCTGGAGAGGCAAGAATAGATACCTAAAGAAGTTCCACTGTATCTGACAACCATCATGTGTCTACTGAGCAAGGCAGCTAGTTTCTAAGTGTCTACCTCATATTGCATAATTGAGACCATCCCTGGCCAGGTTTCATTACTAGCTGTGTAAGTCAGCTGACCGATACTAGGGACCTAGAGTCATGGAGCCTGAATCCCACTCAAAAGAGTGACTGATACCTGACAGCCTCCCCTGTTAGCGGGTCTAGGCGAGTTTGTCTAAAACAATTGGTCTAAAATACAATTTGTCTAAATCAATTTGTCTAGACCAATTCGTCTAAAACAATTTGTCTAAAGTACAATTTGTCTAATAACAAAATGTCTAAAAATACAATTTGTCTAAATTAATAATAAAAAATAATCAAATAAATCAAAACAAAAATTGAAAAGGTGAATAAAAAAAATATCTTTTCACAATTTCTATTTCTTTACGGAGTAAGTTTTTATATTTTTGCTCATAAATTATATTTTCTTCCCTTATTGGGAGTTAGAGATCGAAAGTTAGATTTAGGATTTTCTTTCCTTAGTCTTATGCAGCTTTTTCCAGCGTTTTCAAATAGGTAGCGATAGGGGAAAACAAATATAGCTAATATAAACAACAACTGAAATCATCAACTCCACACCCTAAAGTGGCAATTAGGAGTTTCTTTTTGAGATCATTATTTCTAGAAAGAACTTAGAATAACTTCTTTCTTGGTTTATTTTCAAAGATATTATTTACAATTTTTTTAATTTTAATAATAATAATAATAATGGGAATGTAGTTCAAAAGTGTGAGCGAGGTGAAAGAAATTATAGTAAATAAAATAAAATAAAGTAATATATTTATTAAATGCAGAATTAGATGTAGAATTACATAAAGGAAGAAATTAAAAGAAAAGACAGGTAACTTAGCCTAAAATTAATAAAATACATTCATATAGAACATTAAAATGTAAGATTTAATACATAAAAGATTAATAAAGTTTTATTAAAAGATAACTTCTGAATAGACTACTTTTATAGTTAAAATGAAAGATTGTGGGCAATACCACGTAGGTAATCAATAATATTATGTTGATCAAAGTTTGAACAAGACTATTTAGACGTTTTGCTGAATCTCGATAGCGCTTCCTTGGGGTTCTGGCTCTATCCCTGCAACATATTGCTCAATTCATTACCTCATTTAAACTGTTCTTTTTTTAAACAGTTGATGAACTTCCATATATTGGGGTGATGTGCACCTACTTCAGATTCGAATCCACGATGCCATGCTTCGGCGGCATTGTTCGTTTTAGGAAAGATTAAGTAAGCACTCTAGAATACATATTCCACATATCATGTGGAAAAGAGGTGGGCGTCGAGCGTACCGTCTATTAGGCCTCCCCAATCCAAGTGTCTTGAAATAATCGATGACCTCTTGTGCTTCATGGGGAAGATGTTGTTATCACACAATAATTCAAAGCATCTATTGCGCTAGCTGCGGTACGAATGCCAATGCTGGTAGCATCCTCATCTGTAGAGCAAAACTGGTTTCTGTTTCATATTTTCGTCTTAGGCCATTATTTTGTAATACACGGAAAATACATTGGCTAAAGTGGAAAAAACAACCATTTTGTTCTGTGTTTGGAAATTCCTTCAGAACGCTTTCATCATAGCTTTCTCAAAATCGTCGTTATTGATAGTGGATGCACAAGGTTCAAGCTTCTTTAACTGCTGTAAAAAGCTATATAAGTTTCTTCTGTTTTGTCTGGCAGTAATGCAAAAAAAGTGGTAGCGAAACTTTCTGTTTTAGTCCATGAAATGTATATAGCTGATGAAATAGCAAAGGTACTGTTTTAAATGTTCCGTCAGCATACCAGTGACTACTTTGTGATAAACACTGTAAATTCCGTTTGGTTGCAAATATGACTATACGTTTTCAACCGGTCCCGAGTCATACATTAGAAACTGATCACCTTTAAAAGTAATGGTTAGATCAGGTGGAAAAACGATTTCACTGCATGTTGATGGTAAGGCTGGTCCAGCGAGGGTTTGCTGTCTTACAGATCTTATAGTTCTCTTCATACTTTGCACCTTAGGAAGTTTTGGAGCAACAGCGATAAAAATCTTGAGCACATTAGATAAAACTGATCTGGGTCGTCTTGTGTTGTCTTAGCCTGATGGCGTATTTTTGTCATAATATCGCTTTGCTGCACTTTGACCGCATCTAATACATGGTTGTGATCTGTAGATGATTTTACGATGTGATCATTTGCGTAATTATCGTAGCGGCATTTTGTTATCGGATATTTATCACACTTCCAATATACTCGGTCGTCATTTTCACCATTTTTGTAAAATGTAAATCCGTATCTACTAATTTCTTACGACCTTTTCCGATTCGATTTAATTCAAGAGACATTTTGAGGTATAGCTATATCAGTTTGAATATTACCACAATAAGAAAGTGCTTTGTTTATGTAAAATGAAGAAAGATTTGTTTTCCATATTTGTTTTTAAAGAGAACAGCAGTTAAAATTACAGTAAACGACTAATTTTAGTTGTTTATTTGTAGTTGAGAGACCAGCAATTTAAATTACAGTAAGCGACTAATTTTTAGTAAACGACCATGGTTTTAAGTTAAACAATAAGAAAGATGGACTGATTGACTGATTTGTATAAATTCAGGAAAGTTTGTTTCTATTTCACAACAATCATTGTAGTTCTGTAAATAACTTTTTATTCACCTTTTTCATTTTTGTTTTGATTTATTTGATTATTTTTTATTATTAATTTAGATAAATTGTATTTTTAGACATTTTGTTATTAGACAAATTGTTTTAGACAAATTGTTTTAGACGAATTGTTTAGACAAATTGATTCAGACAAATTGTATTTTAGACTAATTGTTTTAGACAAACTCACCGGATCCCCCTGTTAGCAATCACATGACCAGTTATCCGAACTCGCTGTAGTCACAAGCAAATAAAAAGTATTAGTATTAGCACAAGCACCAGACAGGTTGGATGACAACCCCACACACCAACAAGAGCCTGAGAGCAAGCAAGTCAAAATGGCATCACAGAAAAAGAAATGGATGGAGGAGGTTAAAACATAGAACCCTACGATTATTAACAGAGAGCACAATACATTGTGGAATCTACATACTTGACACTTTTTTATTCAAAGGAATTTTTCTTATAAGATGAACAAATGTCAACATCTAAATAACGACAACTTGTTCACAATGATGCATGATCAAAAAGTGGGTTGTACTTGCACCTGCACTGCAAGTCCCTAACAGTTTGCAACAATCATGTTTCTACATGCATACAAAGACGACAAGATTACAAAGTAATTATCTAAATGAATACCATATTAGTTGAAATATTGCAAAGTAAAGGATGAATCACTGAAGAATTGATTGTATATAAAAGCAAACAAAATTAACCAAAGAACTACAACAAAAGTTTATTTCACAGGTACAAAAAAGAACAATGCACATTGGGTACAAAACATATCTGCCATGTATGTAAATACAATTTAATCCACAAACTTTCAGTACACATCAAACAGAACAGTATTCACTGGAAACCGCAAAAGGGAAGCTACTGAAGTGCTCAGTGGCTGAACAATAGACTGAGCCCTCAAAAATTGTGATGACTTGGATATGTGATATGAGGGAGGAGGAGCATTTAGTCACTAGGTTGTAGACACACAAGTAGCAAGACGACCACCTGTAGGCATGTCCAGCTAATCACGGAGAAAATACACGAAGAAAAATCTAAACCAAACGGGAATTCAGGGAGAAACTGCATCAGACGGAAGCCAGTGGAGAGAATGCTACTGTGCCTCATGAAAATGTCTGAAAGTATCTGTGAAAGAATGTCTGAAAGTATCTGTGAAAGAATTAAGCTGCAAATGACTGTTAGCATGAGTGAGGTTATGTAGCTAAAACTTGCTGGTGAAAAAGCGTACACAAAAGGCAATGGGATTTCTGCAAAAGACTTGAAAGAGAATTGAGTCTGGAAAAGCTATGAGGGGGCATCCATGCACAAAGTCAATGTACCAGAAATACTAGGTAACATTTCTAGAAGTTGAGTGAGAATTAGACAAATTCCTAAAACTCCAGTTTTGAAACATTAAGCAAAGAAACAGCCCACGAGACCAAGAAATGCTCCTTTATATGTTTTAGTGTACCCTGCTGTGATGGAATATTGTAGTGACTACACTTCACAGAAAATTGCACTTACATCTCTGTCCTGAATAAGAAGTGTCAACAAGAAATACACACCTCAAAAACAATCGAAAATCACACATCATACGAAAGACAGAAGACACCAGCTTACACTTATTCCATTTTTCTTTTGTAATAATCTACCATATGCTTTTATACTAACAGTAATTCCAATATCTAGGCTTCCTATTACAGCGAGCCATTATGCTTTCTTATCACATGAAACTGCAAACTAGTTCTCTGAGCAGAAGCAAAAGAGCATATAGAACATACATAAGGCTTCTCGCCAGTATGGATACGCATGTGCCTGATCATATTCGGTTGCTGTGAGAATGCTGACGGGCAGTAGGGGCATTTGTAAGGCTTGGCTCCCGTATGGACCGCCATATGCCGTACCACTACAAACTTGTTAACGGATGAGAAAGAGCAATACGTACACTTATGGACCTTGCTGCCTCCACCACTACATACAACTGTGTCCTCTCCAATCAATTGCCCCGCTAGACCTACCTGTGAGGGAAGTTTCCATACGTCAATCTCATTGTATTTCCTAGGCTTACTCTGGTTCAGTAACCACTAACTTTAGACATTTAATGTGCCAGCTGGTGAACTAAACCTACAAAATTTGAACTTTTAAACAAATATATAAATATTTTAAGGCACATACAATGAACATACAGTATTCTGCTAGAAAGTTAGCAAATCAAATGATTTTAATAAAGATTTCTGAAATAACTGTTATATGGTCTTATCAAAATACAGAGCACAGTACTAATTAAAAAAAAAAAAATTATATTTGTAAAGTTCACACAAAACCCACATTGTGCAAAGTCTCTTGAAAAACCAGACTTTCCAGCTGCTTCTTAAATAACATAGTCATTAAGATGCCAAACAATATAAATCAGTAGCACACCATTCTCATTTTGCTCCAAATTTTAAATCACTTCTTTCTCCACAGATTTCAATTCTAAGTTTTAGTACATACACTCACACACACACACAACAAAGATATTTCAGATTTCACATTTCTAATACTTAAATGTAGTGGTTGAAGTCCGTAATTCATTCAGGAAAATAATATTGATTTGCATGACATCCCCACCCTCAATAATATCAATGTGATAAATAAAGAAAACTATCTGACCTGAAAGTAATTCTGCTGTTAATTTAATTACACTTGGTTCTTATGGCATTCTTCTTGAAGAGCACCAGTTCAACACATGCATGTCAGGTTGCCAACTATGTCAAATTTTTTTTATAAATGCAAATATGCAAGAATACCTCTCATCAAGAATAAAGCAAACTAAGGTCTGCAAAGAACATATTTTCCCACATGTAGGGACATGTTACATTTTACGCCTAAACGTTCAGCCTATTGCAGTAGTAACCCTCAAAAAGTGGCTCAGTTTTAAATAAAGGATAACTCTCAGAATTAAAATACCCACCATGACAATTCACAAACATTTGAAACTGAATCTATGAAGTGCTAGATGTCTTGAACATTTCTATGCGAGGTAACAGGTGGCCCTATCAAAATTCATAAAGGTAAAAAAGCAATATCTCAATCATATATGTTCGATTCTGAACAGTTCTCAACAGGAAGAAATAAATATTCCTACATGTTACACATTTTTCCCTGTGCTACAACATTTTATGACTCAAATGTCACTAAAAACTGGTCAATTTAAATAAAATTTAATCATAAGCCATGATTAAAAATTCAGGCTTCTTCCACATGATTATTCTCTTGCTTGATTCCTAGAATAGAGAAAGGCAGGTCTGATTACACAAAATATATTATGTTGCACATTACGTTACATATGGTATGTACAGACAGATTATAGTCAAGGAAGGTTCAACACACACCACCGTCAAGTCCCTGTAGCCATCTTACGATTCAGTACACTGCAAAACAGGCTGCAAATGATCATAAAACGTTTCTAAATATGCAACACTTACCATGCAGCAGCTGCCACAGGCAAATTTGAATTTAACTGCAAATTAGGGAATACTAAAAAGTAAATGGTAAATACAATAGTTAAGTGTTCATAATTCTTGATCCATAATCAATTAAAACCTTATCTTTTATTACATATGAAATGCATCACAGTAACTAAGATATGAGACAGCCCAGTTGCAGTGTCTCTCATTCACAATGTGCTAATGACCTAAGTAAGTCAAGAACTTGAGAGACTGTTTCTTTTGATGTGCAGGGAGGGAAGAAGTGCACTCAATGTTAAGAAAAAAAAAAATTTGTTTCCATAACCTTTAAACATTACCTTTCAAAGTTTAATTAGAACAACATGCTGAGCTAACAACAACTAAACTACAGACTTTTAGACGGGTGCCAACTGAGAAAAGGAATCTGCCTGCCACTCAATACTAACAAGACTGACTCTAAACTTCACTTTTGAATTTGTTAATGCAAACCTCACACCAAAAAATTAACATTCATGTGTATTTCCAACTCATACCACACTTGACAACTTCAACTGACTTTCCACAAATGGAAAATGCACATCCATAATACCCTAGAGACATGATTATGACAAAGTTACTTATAAATCTTTCTGTGCCAGTGTGCACCACTGTTGCCTGAAGATGAGTGAAATTCTACATGTAACACCCCTGAGGGTGTAGAAATCTTCCCCAGGCCTTCTACTGTTTAGCAAAAGGGTACTGTATCTAAAATCAACTGTGGTATACACCCCAGTTTCTTAACATTCAACTGATTGCTAGAATAAAGTTAAGTCCATATCCTTTGGAACAGGACATGTAATTGCACATCAGCAACAGGATACATAACTACAAACACTACAACCATCTAATGAACACAGCATTAGCCTAAATTCTACTGAGAATGCTTTCGCAGGATGTGAATTTGCAGGGAACTCTTCCGGGACGCTCTGTAACTGCATTTTGAACACTGAAACGGTTTCTCTCCTGTGTGTCTTCTCATGTGGTGCATTAATGCCACCTTTTGCGAAAAAGAGGCTGGGCAGAAAACACAATGGTGTGGTTTTTCCCTCGTATGGACCAGCAAGTGAGTGTTTAAATTGCCTTTGTAATCTGTGGAATAGCTACAATGAGAGCATCTGAACTTTCTTGCCGTTCTTCCATTCACAGAAAAACCCAGAAGACTCACTGGATGCATCTGTGAGAAAATGGGAGCTATTTTCAGTAATTGCAGAGAGAAAACTCAAGGGCTAATAACTTTCAATTCACAACCTAGTGTGGCTACACAATGATTAAATCTTCACCTCACTACAAAAGATGACTTTTGCCATCTCCATCAAGATTTAGAATGTCAAAAAAACTGTGTTGTTTAATACATAAGCTAAAGGATGAAGATTTAACAAACCAGAAAGAGCTAACTGTCTCACAATACTAAAGATGCAAGAAATAACAAATGGAATAAGGTACGTTACGAGTTAAAAAGCAATGAAAACTTCTGTTAAAGAAGAACATTAGGAAATCAAAGGAAACTTCACCAGAGGTTCCACCATTTTAAAATCACACAAAGTAGTGCAGTATACCTTAACTTATATAAGGAAAGTGTAGAAATAACATGTATACAGAACAGTACAATAAAATGGACATACATGAGCTTTGTTGGTTCACACATAAAATGTTTTCTGTGCTTATGAAAAGTTTCTCAGACTCAAAACATATTACTAGTATGTTTTAACATCTGACATGTTAAAATATACTAGCCTGCAAACTTCATGCCCCAGAGATATTACAAATCCTAATTCTAGAACCTATTCTCATTCAATGAGGAAGGTGGTTAATCAAATTCTCAGAAAGTTTAATTCCCATAATCATACTTCAGTTTCAACAGCCCCTCTATCATTTTGTCTATTTTTACCTAAGTGGAAAAAAACAGCCAACTAACAGCTAGAAAGTGCTTCCAGTACCTCTCTGTGTAATATACATACATTAAAATTTCACTTGGGGTGGTGAGTGAAGGAAAATACAATAAGTTTAGCACAACAAAAATACGGAGAAATTCACTTCATCGTTTTTAAATGTGGCAAAAATGCGAAACAGAATTTTTTAAGACTATCACTATCACTAGCTACCTTTTGTTGAGGTGACAAAAAATCACAATGGCATTTCCAAAAGTTTTTTATTCTGTAACAGCTTCTCCAACTAAGCAAATACAGTAATCATCACTGTGACTAATGATTAATTGTAGCAAAAATGAATCACTGTTGGAATCTCAACATCAACATAGTTAAATATACAGTAACAAGGTAAATACAATCAATGATTAATCCATTATGGTAAAAAAAAAAGTTTGTATTTCTAAGTTATTCTTAGTGACCGTAATACAATGCAGTACATACCTACTTGAAAAACAATATCATGAAAACTAATACTAAATGCTGTACCATGAAAACTAATACTAAATGCTGCACCATGAAAACTAATACTAAATGCTGTAACATAAAAACTAATACTAAATGCTGTACCATGAAAACTAATACTAAATGTTGTACCATGAAAAAACTAACTGTACAATGTTGTAACATGAAAACTAATATACTAAATGCTACACCATGAAAGAATACTAATACCTAAATACTGCACCATGAAAAAAACTAAATACAACGAAACTAATAAAATGCTGTACCATGAAAACTAATACTAAATGCTGTACCATGAAAACTAACTAAATGCTGTACCATGAAAACTAATACTAAATGCTACACCATGAAAGCTAATACTAAATGCTGCACCATGAAAACTAATACTAAATGCTGTACCATGAAAACTAATACTAAATGCTGTACAATGAAAACTAATACTAAATGCTGTACAATGAAAACTAACTAAATGCTGTACCATGAAAACTAATACTAAATGCTACACCATGAAAGCTAATACTAAATGCTGCTAATACCATGAAAACTAATACTAAATGCTGTACAATGAAAAAACTAATACCTGAAAAATACTAAATGCTACAATGAAAACCATGAAAACTAATACTAAATGCTAGACACCAAATTATTCTCAATCAGACACCAAATTATTCTCAATCAGTACTCCAAATTTCAAGAAATATGGTTCTCTACCTTTCTTGGAACTGCATACCCCTGTCATCATATTCCTCCTAGCATCAATTACCATTACTTTTAGTTTAACCAAATAATCAAGTCAAAATGCCTAACTCACATAGGCCCGGCCAAAATTATTTCAGATAACCACCATGCAGCTCAGGTGCTACAAACATATTCAAGTACAGACACTGAAAAACTGCTAACCGACGCTGAAAATCGCTTACCGTTGCCAAAATTCTGGTTAACGGCGTCATTAGCCAAGTGTCATAACACCGAAACACTGTTAACTGACGTCGCCAATAAACAAAGACTGTCTGTATCTATCCATTCCCAACAGGTCTCTAACAACTGAAGATTTTAATTAGCCAAAAACCAGTTTTGACTTCCTCTGAGGACTGTTTATCTATAAGGTGCAAGCTTGAAATCTTCCTTCTCCTTTTGAAGGATAGTTCTCTTTCATAATCTGGATTATTGGAAAAATCCAAACTTTCAGCAGCTCAACAGATCACTAAAATCCATCACATTTGGTCCTCTGAGGACCCAAAATGTTTACTCTTAACATGAGATTGCAAAATTGCCTAAAAGCCAAAGCATAGGAACACATGGGGCAAGTAAAATACCTCTCTCCACGACTAACCACCATGAGCTGATGTGGAAAGCAGATGAATAGCAAGGGCATTTGTGCGGTTTTGCCCTAACGTACAAAGTCACATGGTTACAAACTTATGTGGGAAGTTTTCATAAATATTTCCCATGACATTTTACATACAGGCAGTCCCACTTTATCGCCGGCATCAGTTAGCGGCATTCCAGTATTACGGGGCTTGTCTAGTGACACCGTTAACCGGATTTTCGATGACGGTAAGCGATTCTTGTGCCAATAAGCGGTTTATCAGCATCGGTGAGCGGTTTATTGGTGCCGATAATATCGGCACTGATATCAGATCAACGGTGCCAATATCCGGTTAGCGGCGCCAATATCCAGTTAGCGGTGCCATTAAGTGGTTTATCAGTGCTATCATTGCCAATTTTCGGTTAGTGACGCTCAGCCAGGTACGGAACCCCAACAGTTAACCAGGGACTGCCTGTACTTGTATTTGCTAGTTATTTAGATTTCCTTTACATATTGATTTGTTTGAAGTCAATTTAACCATACACACTAACTACAAGAACTTCTGAGTAATGCAGGATCAAATAGTACACAAAGGTGCATGTCTGAATAGTTTAACCAAACATACAAAATGGTAAAACCTTACACATTCATGCCTCCAAGCACACTTTTGTTTCTCACCAAATAAAATAACTAATGTCAAATATCACGTTTCTTATATTTGTACTGACATTTTCACTTACGCCAACACAAAACATTCATATCTGTATTAAGTAAATAAACCAGTCTTCCTGGGTAGAATACATAAAAAGAAATACAACTCTTCACTTACAAGTCAAATTTCAACAAAGCAGTAATACCCAGACTAAAAGTTTTATAAATTCAGGCAAAACATTTTGTAAACTGGTCATTTTTCTGACATAATTATTCATAACACTGTCATATAAGAATTCTTTTGCTACATACCAGTCTGACTAGAAATAACATTTTAAAATTCTATCATACCCCTGGGTACCACACCCTGAGCAAACTGTAAGAGGATAGGGGTCACGAGTAGAAAAATATATCCAAATAATACCTGAAGCCTGATTACCTTGTCTTTCAGACATAGCAATGCCCTTTACCTCCTCTTACTTCTTCCTAATTAACACCATATTCTCTGGAAGCTTGAATTTCAAGTCAATGGCCCTTATGGTGGGCTTGTTCCATGGGAATAGGTTTCATCTTTTGAATAATAAAAATAATAATCAATATTCCATCATATCTTATAAGTGACTTATGAAAGGTTTCTCAAAGGCTGGATAAGGGTTATCTTGCTGCTACCCTTCCTTTTTAGGCATAATATTTTGACAACGAAAATTTACATCGGTCAGCTATCTTCTACATACCAAATTCAATGCTTTTGTCAACATAAGAATACAGTAATACAGATTTTAAGGAACATATACACATATTGTCCCTCCTCTTCTAGTTCCAAAATTGAACGTGCATCCCTCAGTACCAACCAGAATGCACAACTGCTGGGCTACATGACCACAGTGCACTAACAACATATGTTAAAATCAATGCATACTTGCTAACACTTGATACCAGTCCCATAGAAGTGGGAATTAGTAAATAATCAAGGCAGTATTTGCAAGAGATAAATAATACATCACTTAAAACTGTTACGCCCACTTCTGTAAGAGATAGTATCTTAGCTCAGTGGTCTGGTTAGACTACCCAACAATAATAAAAATAATGCAAACTTTCCAGAATCTGAGAACATGGAACAATCAGGTCTACCATAAAAAAGAAAATAAAATATGCATTAAAGGGAGAAAGATCAATGCTATGAACTGGGAACAGAGTCCTAATAAAATCTTGTTTTCATCTCTGACACCTTAAAATAAACTTAGTAATTGTGCAAGTGTAGTACACCTCCCTTTAAAAAGCAATATTGTACTTGAATGATCTCTTCTTGAAGCAAAAATAAAAAAAACTTGAATCGTCTTCCCTGTCGACAACATTACACTGACCCACAAAGGCTTAGTTTCTTAAATGTAAAAGCAGCCCCAGAGTTAGGCATTATACTGTAATACCCTTTACCTAGCAAAGGGCCTGTACGAAAAACAAAAGGAAGGAAAGCAGTGAGATGCAACCAAGACGGAAAAGGTTCTATTACTCTAGTTATCAGATACATATTTCTTAGTAGATCCTCCAAGAAAGCAGACACAATAACAAGGAAACAAGTCACACTTCAAAAGAAAAGGTGTACATTATTAGAATGCCAGAACACTTGACTAGATGGAAATGTTATCTACTCAAATTTGTCATGAAAGGAAGCAACAAAAATAGCACCACTCAGATTACTGTATTTTAATCAAACATTTACAATACCCAGTGTGAAGAGCTTTTTTTTTTTTATTTCAACACATTACAGTTTTTGTGAGCAGATTTACCACACTGAGCTACTTGATCTGACGCTTGTGACCCAAACACCTACAGTGTTGATAAAGAGTATTTGGGTTCCAATTCTCCTGTAGCACAAACTATCAAAATACCTAAAAACTTTATAATCTATAAACAAATTCTTGACCAATTTAGTATCAAACATCACAAAAACAATTATAACTATCTTTGATTTAATACCGACAATATGTAATAAAGCTCCTCATATTAATAAAAGAAACAACTCTGTATTTCTACAACAGAAACATTCACCTTCTGGCTCCATTACTTTGTAGCCTTGAGGCTTGAGGTGGACTTCATTAAAGAGAATGCCTTTAAGGCTTAAGTTACAACACTGGATTAGGAAAACCAGTAATGTAACATATACATGAACGGCTGCATTATCACTGCAACCTTCTTGTGTACATTTCATAAGGGAGCAAGCTCTTGCTATTACCTCCCTTTTTTATTCCAAGTGCTATCTAACCACAACCATGCAATGATAAAATACCTGCATAATCATCATTAATTTCCTTAAATGCTATCATTGCATTAGAAACTGAACTTGAATCCTACACAGTAACCTACATGACAGATGAATCTCATGCAAGTTTTCAAAATCAGGAACCTGAGAGCCGAGATTTATCAACCCTCTGGATCACTAAAATTGACGACACCTTGTTTTTTGCAATTTTCAACTAGACTATGTTAACTTTTTTGTTTTGTTTACTTTTTTCAACAAACCACAATAAACTACAAGTACTGTATTCTGCTTAAGAATTATATCAGAATGAATATCATACTCTGAACAGTAACCACTAACAAGTGAACAAAGTGAAATATCACATCTTTGGCTCTGAAACAGACAGGGCTCTCAAAGACCTTGTGACTGAAAAGGGTTAAAGAGGCTTATCAATGGTCTGACATCTGAAGCGTACAAGGCATGCACTTGTATAGTTTGATATGACAGTTCCCAAACAAGCTACCTCTAGCGTGACATCACCACCAAAGGGGCAGTAGAGCTAAAATGCCTCTGGAACATTTTTCAACTTTTTTATTCCCGCTAATCAACTAAAACATCCATGTTACATATTGTTTAATAATTCAATGGCACAAACAACAAAACAACAAAAAATATCATAAATGTAAGTCTTTAGTTTTCAATGTCAGACGAAATTGAGTGTATGACTCCCATTTCATAAATCAAAATCTTAATCTACAGATCCTTTGCTTCACTCATTTTGGTGAGTTAGACCAATTCTTGAATCCCTTTTGTCTTAATAATAGAGGCAGTGAAGTATGTTAAATCTCCTGGGAAGTGACCCATCTTCCTGGTGTCATCACTTTCTGTCTGTACCTCAAGAGCACACGTATTCCACAGTAAAATAGGAAAGAAATAGTCTCCTTTAAATATTTATTTGTAGCAAATAAAAAATTTTTAACTGTTTCATTTCATATAAAGTATGAACCATTGCTTTACATATGCAAAGGATTTTTAATCAGGAAATAACGTAAGATCACTGAGGTTTCAAAGTTACACCCAAGCAAAGATAACAACTACATTAGACCTTGAGCCTACTGACAGTTTTGGAAGTGCCAATGTCCAGATGATGTTAAGTGGGACAAAAAGCCTATACAGCTTCCTTGAAATACCTTTTGCCATAGCTTTCTCAGTTTATTAACATATTTGGAAAAGTTATCAATGTAATTGTGAAAAGCTATACATTAAATACATTTGTAAGAGGTCACTCACTCGTTTACAAGGTAAAGCAAGTGAGGGCATCCCAAAAGTAGGATATTAAACCTGCTCGTTAACTACCATTAGTTAGTCAGAATTAAGAAATTGGTATAATTCACCAACATGGGCAAAGTACAATATCTTTAGAACAACAGTCAGTGCTTCATGTGAGCACAGTCAACTGCATAATTAAGGAATGACATCTAAACACTAAAAATTTCTGACTGACTGGAAGCATCAAGGAACTCAACATCTTCTGCTACATTGTGACCAAACTGGTTCAAAACATTATCAGAATGCCTTCTAAAAATGTGAGTTTGCAAAGAACTTTTCCGTGCTGTTCTAAAATTGCATTTGGGACACTGAAAGGGCTTCTCTCCTGTATGCCTTCTCATGTGACGCATCAAAGTTACTTTCTGCGAAAATGAATCTTGGCAGTAGCTGCAACGGTGGGGTTTCTCTCGTGTATGAACCAGCATGTGGGTTTTAAAATTCCCTTTGTAATCTGTGGCATAAGAGCACTGAGTGCAATGGTACACTTTGGTCGTCCTTTCTTTGACAAAGAAATCTTGAAGGCTGACTGACGACATCTGTGAGAAAATGGAGCAGTGTTCAGTACTGACACAACGTACATAATGCTAATGGCATTTCAGATAATTTACTCCATAATCTAGAATGTAATTACCATATATTCATTGTAGAAATAACTGATTAACAATAAACATTTTGGCCTCCACACTTGAAAATACTAAAAGTACTTGACTGTGTACTATGATAGCAGAATGTGAATTAACATTGAATATAGTATAGTATGCTAATACTTTGCAACTAATGGATGATAGGCAAAGATATACGAAGAGCTATCCTATGAAGAGAAAGGTAGTGGAAGTAAAGCAAAACTGGACAATGCCCCAGTTCTAATGCCCAGAATAGTTCAAGTGCCTTTCCTAACTTTCTCACGGTCTTCCTAATACAGTACTAAAACTCATGTCGAAGCGCAAGACACTTCAAAGGAAGCCACAGAGTTGTTTCCAAAAGTTACAAATATTTGATTCTCATGCAATGTACAGTCAGTTTCCAAATCTATCACTACAACAAAACTAGTGTGCTTTACCAATGTATCCAGTAATACCATGACTGATGAGTCAAATGCAAGTAGCTTGTCAAAAATCTTGGCGAGGTTAGGCTGGCAGAGAATAAGGGCTGGACAAAACCCAGTTACAGTGTTGTGTCCCCTTTTAGCTTTATTACATAAATTCTTTCAGTTTTTAGTATTCAAAATGTACACATAAAACAATACAAAAAAATACAGAAATTTTTGCATAAAATTCCACAACACATAACATCTACAGACAAAAACAAGTTCACAAAAAATAATCAAAATAACTGAAAAATGGTACAAAAAATGAGGACCAATTAGAACGGAACTCTGAAACAGCCTAAAACTTGAGCACCAATGTCCATAAAACTCCCTGAGAAACTGATTCATAGTTTCACATTAAGGGAAATGAAAGACCTCTCACAAGGGCAGTGTGACATTACCTTCCCAAAATGGAAATGCTTGATGCCCGGTGAAACAACTGGCAATAACTCCAGAAGAGCGGGCACTAAAACCTTGCCCATTATGTCACTCCGGCATCCAAGGCCAAATATTTTCATACAATAACAAAGTATTGTTACAATATTACATGTCCCCCACTGGACACCTCTACTCTCTAGGAACATTCCTGCAAAAGTAGACGGCAAGTTTGATTAATATCCCTCCAGCAGCATAGAACACGGTTTGTGATTTCGATTTCAAGGTTAGCGTGACATACACTTGACAAACATACAGACGGGTAAACAAATAAAAAATTGTCGAGTTGCTGATCCCCCAACTAAGTTGTACAGGGATTAATATGGGAGCAAGAGACTTGGACAATGCTAAACCAGGATAAAAGAAAAACTGGACGAAACGAATCATATTTCACTTGAAAAAAAAAAAAAAAAACTAGCACCATGCACAAGAAGACAGAGATAATCATTCCTGCGATGAGTGTTTAATCTTATAAAAGCATTACTCCAATTCATTATTTTGTACCTTTCTGCGTAGGCTTTTGTGTATTAAACCTATATTGTGTGGAGCATATTTGCAAAAAAGTTACTTTTTGTTCTACCAATATTCTTTGGAAATACCTGAGTTCCTCATTACATTACCATTTGTTTTCTATGAAGAAAACAATTTTCTTCTTATGAAGCATTAGAAATCAAGAATCTTGAATTCTCCAATACAGGTGGTCCCCGGTTATCGGTGGGGTTTCTGTTCCGACGGCGTGATGATCATCGAAAATCACCGATAACCAAAAGTTGCTGATAACCAAAAATCGGCAATTTTTGGCAATTATCGGCACTGATAACCGGAGATCGGCGTCTCTGTTAGGTATGTATTGTCGCCAATACCCAATTATCAAAGCCGATAAGTGGAAATCGGCACATATTGGCACCAAAAATTGCCGGTTTTTGTCGCTAGCCAAGCCCAGAAAAACTGGATCGCCGATAACTGAGCCCGCCAATAATCGGGGACTGCCTGTATTCCATTCTGATAAAAGCCCTGCGCAGAAAAGGTTTCAAAAACAAGACAGCCTGAGCTGTTGTTCACAACCTACAAGGTAAGTAATTAAGAGTCAGCCAACTTAAGCTATGATGACAGATAACTGGTAAGTCATATAGTGAACATACAAAAGATTTCAAAAATGATACAATTACATGTTTAAACATTTCTTCATAGACAGCATAAAGAGAAAAAAACTCATTTTCATATTTTTTATTGTAATGGAGTAGTAACTACATTGCTGAAAAAAGCCAACTCAATGTCATTGTAATAATGACAGTTAAGTAACTGTAACTTTGATGAGTTATACAACAGTTTCACACCTATAACACTTCATGAACTCAACCAGTGGCACCTGAGATCGTGTTTTGTAAATATAAACAAACCACATGTTGACATCTTCAATAGTTTTGAAGTAATAAATCAAGTGTTAAGGTCAGTTCATGGCTGCGAATTTGCACTTCACCTAACTTGGATGCAACATAAATTATGGGGCCATAGTAAGGCGACAATAAAAGTAAAATTGTTAGTTTGCGAGTACCAGATCTTCAGCACCAACTGGTTACTTCTACTTTTTCTTTATAATGACACTTTCTTCCATGGTTCTTGAGAGCCTAAAATCAAGTCCTCAAAAAACAGGTTCTGATATAGGAAAACCTGTTTTTGGTAGCCGCTGTTCATCCTCAAAGGAGTTACTCTCTTCTGGTCCCCCAGGGCTCCATAAGACAGACCAACCAATTACAAAGAATTCTCTTATACATGCAGTCCTCAGTTATCGGGCGCGGGGTTCCGATTTTGGGGTGTGATGATAACCGAAAATCGCCACTAACCGAAAATCGGCGATTTCCAGCGCTTTTTCGGGGCTTATCGGCGCCTCTGTTATCATCGGTGCCAATGAGCGGGAGATCAGTGATTTTTTGTGCCGAAAATTGCCGATTTTCATCGCTAGACAAGCACCATAAACCGGATTGCCATTAACTGAGCCCGACGTTAACCGGGGACTGCCTGTACTATAGTTGGTCTCGGCCAAAATAGTATTTGTTGGCAGTGACAGAATATAAAAGGCTCAGGACAGGAGGGCTCTACCTACTGTCCTATGATGACTGCCTCGGGTCTCTATGACCACTTGCACGTGTGACAACAGCGCAGACGTTGGCCATCTTCCTCATTACACACCACGTCTGCGCAAGATAAATGTTCACCCCAGTCCCATGCCTTTTCTTCAGGGAAAGTGGGTGGGTTTGAGGACTCGTGGTAGCTGAGAGAAATAGGTTTTTCCTATGTAAAAACCTGTTTTTTTTTATTATAGCGTAGTAGCATTTTCCTTCACGACATAGGTCAATCGCAACAATAATATAATAATTAACTGGACAACATACAGAGATCAAAAAAGGTCTGAGATTCAAGAAGGAAATTGAGGGGAATGTAAGGACTTAAATGATAAGCTGCAGCTATGTTAAGGTCTTCAAGAATCTAGCGTATGTTCCCTTTTATCAAATCACTTACTTGTTGGAATATATGCTTATGCTTACAGGACAAAAGATGTTCGAGTTACCATAAAACTTTACAAGATATTTTAAAGACAGTACTGTATTTTGTTGCGATTGAGTTTATCCATACATTTTAGCTCATCACACAACCACCTTACAGGAGTTCAATCTTTGTAATCCTTGCAAGGTACAGCTTTACAGCAGATTACTCTGCATAGCCTTTGGGTAAACTCATCACCTGTTGAAAGTTTGAACAAATTATAAGAAATACACTGCAGGACTGTAATTGCACAGGAGAGTTCTGCCCTCTCCGTATACATTTCAATAGGCAAAAACATTATCCTCTTTACTTATCAATCCACAGCATAAAGGTATTACCTAGATTTTTATTTGGAAAAAAAAATTCAACATGCACTTAATCTTACAGCACCTTTAAAAAATTGCAAACCATGAATATATTGATTTGATTTTATGAACTTTAGGCTGTCAAACCAAGCACTGGGGCACTTTTGGCCATTCAGCCCTTATGAAAGTTAAAAGGGGTAGCTGAAATGGTTGGAAAATAAAGATGAAGTTCAAGGATCTACAGGAAGAACAGGGAGAAAGAACAGTTGCACTAAGAAATAATAGTTATAAAGGTTGGATAGTAAGGCTTATAATATAAAAGGGAAAATGAACAAAATGCTGATCTTTCACGAATGAAAACAATTGTTGTTCTTAAATAACCAAACTTCATCTGTAATGCAGGCCAATACTAGTGAACTGCAAGAGTTCATTAATAATTAAGGAACTGAGTCAATTTTCACAAAATAAATGCACTAAAGTGGTATTTTCAAAATCCTGACTCGAATTATTCATATTTAATATTCTGGTACAGTGTTTGTTGTACATATAAAAACAGTATATCAAAGACAGGTATTAAATAGCCTAAAGATAAATGAAATGGAAAGAATTATTTTTTATTGTTCATTCTGTTGCTTCTTATATAACAGCCTATCACTGTAGCTCCCAATCACACCACACACAACACTGCAACCCCTGTTCTGCCTAATTAAGGGTGCATCCACACTCTAATGAAACACGTCAAAAACATATCAGTAACTAATTGCACATACATCACAAAAAGGATCAATACATACATAGAATCTACTTGTCACTTTTTACCTGATACGTATGTACAGTAAACCCCCATATTCGCGGTCTCATGATTCGCGGACTCATGTATTCGCAGATGTCTCTGTGGAACGTATCTACCCATTATCCACGGAAAATTCACCCATTTGCAGTATTTTTCACTGAGAAATATTCACTAATTACTTTATTTTCATCTCATTTTCACGACTAAATGCACTTTTTGTGATAAAACTATTAAAATACTCAGGTAAACAATTAATACCGATACGACAATATTATTTATAAAATATTTTAAAATTTCGGCGTGGGTGGAGGCAGCAGCGTAATCAGGCAGTGAGAGAGACCAAATTACAATAGAAAACTTTTCCTCAATCTCTTTATCCCATCTTCTAGTTAAAAAGTAAAAGCGAATGATAAAAGTATTGTTAGTTATGTTATACTCTTGTGTAAATGCGTACAGCCATAAACAACCGACAGAGAATCTGTTGTTTTGCTTATAACCGAAACGGATAACAACAGCCATTTACCTGGCATTTCAACCATCGTACGGTAATAAACAATTACCCTAGGTTATAGCACAAAAGACATTAAGTACAATAGGACTGATATATTTCTACATTATACCCTTATTCGGTATGGATAAAAGATCGTCAAGGAAATATACTGCTAAATTTAAGCTGCAAGTTGTAGCTGAAGCTGAGAAAACAATGTTCAAGCTGCTAATGACTATACTGTAAATTATCGTACGTCGGCAACATGGATGAAACTCAATCGTAATTAAAATTGGAGAGAAAGTATTTTAATCAAAACTACAGTACTGGGCATGAAAGAACACACTGCTGTTATTTTTATGCCGATAAACGATAAATACGTAAAGCTCATATTATGATGAAATCCAGTGAAAATAGCGAACGGAATCTTGAACTTTTTTACACAAAACAAACAACCCCAAAAGGCCATCGTCATCTATTAACGAAAATAATAGATAAATTAATTTCACAACAAGACGTATTTTAGTTATATTTCGACTTAAAAACACTTCCTATAACACAAATTACCTTGCCCCATACAAATAAAGTATCTAGTGATTCATTTACGCTAACTAGAAGCAAGAAAAGCACTCTAAACTGAATTAAATATGGTGAAATAAACACCACATAAACAACTTCCAAACCAAAACATTGATCACTATGACCACAATTTATAATACAAACGCAATATAAGAATATATACAATATTATTGGATACAGTGAATTAAGACATAACATTTTAAACGATCCATGGAAAAGATGCATATTCATTATGTTGGCATTTGTATAATACAATATATGAATATAGAGTACAGTGTAATGTAGGCTATGCTACCGTATATGTATACAATACACCATAGTGTAGGCTAAGCTAATTCTTGTTTGTTATTCACTTTATCTTTGCATCGAATTATCATGTCACTTTGCATGAACCTCCTGAATTAGCTGATATTATATTAATAATTACTATACCGTGTATGTATAGAGTATACTTTATAGTGTAGGCTAGGTTACCATATATGTATACATGGTACCGAATACCCTAGTGTAGGCTAGGCTATGTTCGATATACGTTTTGATATTTCTTACGTTTTTTCCAACAAACGATGGTTTTTTTTAAACCTAACCCCATTGTAAGCAGGATAATACCTTTATAGGCATTTTTAGTTTGTTTTGTGTGTGTTTGAACTATCAAAATAGGCAGTTTTAAGTGTTTTTGGAAGGGTTCTAAGTATTCACGGGTTGAGCTATTCACAGGGGGGGGTTTACACATCCCCCGCGAATAAGGGGGGTTTACTGTACAGTAATTGTAATAGCCACAATGCCCTCTTAACTTCTCGAATTCTTCATGCGTTTTGGATACACTTGTCACTACAAAACCTTTGGATCTAAGTGCAAGAAATATGAAGCAATTATGATGTCCGGCAGCAGGAAACGCACCCATGTCTCATAGTCACAACGAGGTGACGTTGCCGTCAGATGATTATCTACCATTGGCCAGATTTGTTCTCCACCTACAGTTGCTGACATGTTTTCAAACTGTTTGTGATCTGAATGCAGTAAGTTACCAATGCTGTATGTGTTGACGACATTTTTACAGTAGCGTGGATGTACCCTAAACTAGAAAAAATAAATCTGATCGTACATAGTCTAGATTCATTTTATACTGAATTCACTTTACCTTGAGAATAACTTGCACCCAAAGGGAGTTAGATATGGTATTTCAGTTCTGGTCCAGATTCAAGGTTAAAACTTTAGAATTTATTATGGGGGTGACAGGGACTTATCCATTTGGCTACCAAGAGATATTTAAGTTGCTCTCAACTATGCCACACATATTCCAGTGAAATTCAGGCTCCATACTTTGGATTACAATCATCTCATGTCCACATGATGGTTGAATGTCAAGTTTATATCACTTAGCTTTGAATGGTAGTTTTGGTCACTCATGCATCCTCAAACCTTTGTTAAAATTCTTTTTACTTATAGACTATCCTCTCCACTTGGGGGTAATTAGGCATTTGCACTGTGTAGCTTTAAAAGATCAAAAGAATTTCAAGATAGAATACATTCATAATTAATTGTAAAAATATCTTTCCATATACATACTGTACATACATTATATATATATACTGTATATATACAGTATTGCATATCCAAGATCAACCTTCACTGCTCGCTCTTTCTGATTTTTGCTTACTCTCAGTCTCATACGTGATCATATCACCAGTTGTTGCAGTTCCTCTTCCCTATCCCCAATCAGTTGTGAATCATCTGCAAACTATCGTTCCCCACTTCGTTCGTATTTACTTATCCCGCAGAGCCACTTAAACACCAATCCAGCCACTCTCCTATCTACATATTCAAACAAATGCATCATTTCTACTGAAAGCAAAAAACTTTTAATCAACTGAAAAAACTCGTCATCTCTACCACATACCCTTAATTTTTTCCAAGCCCACACTGACCACATACAGCTTTTTCCTTTTAGTAACGAACTTTTCACACAAAACTTTCATAACATTTGACTAGCAAAATCTCTCCCTTGTCATTCCTTCTGTCGTTATTCTTACTGTCTCAATCAAATTAATACAATATATCATTTTGGTTTATAATACAATTCATTATATGCTACTAAAAAGAATAACTAATCCCACTATGGTTTTCCGTGTATCCCATGTACAACTACGCCATGTACAAACTCAAAAAATTCAATTCACAAGAATCTTGGTGTCAGGATAGATATCAATTTTACAGATAACACTCACATCTAAAATGGATTGAAAAATATTTTTAATCAGAAATATACCATTTATTAGGGTTGCTACACTTTATTCACACGATGCAATCATGAACTGTCAAGAAACAAGCCACTACTAATACATAGGCCATAAAGGGTGTGTATTAAAAGACAAACAGGGCATAAAAGACTGAAATCTTGTGATTACTTCACTTCTCAGTGACAACGTGTGATGACTAAAAAAAAAAAAAAAAAAAACAGTATCCAAGTTACACCCATTTTATCTACTGGTTATAAATAAATGTCATTATCATAAAAAATTAAAGCAGACATTAAAATAATACAAATCCTAAAAATATTTCAGTACTGTATTTAATATGACATATCTACAAGTCCACCACTAAAAATAGTGGAAAACAAGCACTCGATGACTACATATGGATGTAATATTTTCACAACAACAGCGTATTATCAAACACAATACAAAGGCAATAGAAGTTTTTTTTTTGCCACTACTGCTGCTAAACTTGAATTTAGAAGTAAACAAAGAGTCTAATGTTCACTTACAAATTCAAGCCCTTCAGTCGCTTATCTTAAGCCCTAAAACAGTCTTTTTATTGTTACAACAGGCTTAGGAAAATATTAGCAGAGTACTGTCCAGTACCTTGGTAATTACCAAATGTTTAATGATCTCTTCCACATAAAAGAAAATGGCACACACATATACAAAAACATATATAAATAATTATATATATATATATATATATATATATATATATATATATATATATATATATATATATATATATATATATATATATATATATATATATATATATATATATATATATATATATATATATATATATATATATATATATGTATATAGTTATATATATATATATATATATATATATATATATATATATCGGTGGCCGGTTCAAGTTATCGCAATCCACTTTTACGGGGCTTGTCTAGTGACGAGGATAACCGGATTTTTTACACCGATCTCCAGTTGTCGGTGCCGACCCCCCGTTATTGGTGCTGATCCCCGGTTATCGGCCCTGATTCCCGCTTATCAGCACCGATAACTGGATATCAGTGCCGATAACCAGGGATCGGCGCTATTATCTCCGATTTTCGGTTATCGTCACGCTGTCAGGAATAGATCCCCCCCCCACGATAACCAGGGACTGCCTGTGTGTGTATATACTCATATATATATGTGTGTATGTATTTTACAGTAAGACTGTGAAACCAAGGATTTCATGAAAATTCCTGAAATTTTCAGGGAATTCATGAGATCACCAATTCACTTAGGGACTTCATGGAATCACTAAAATGTCTAGGGATTTCATGTATTTACTAAAATGATACTCTAGTTATTTCATGAAATCCCTGATGGTGATTATACATAGAACAATAAAATCTGTATTCCAAAATCATCATCATTATTCATAAATCATCATACACATCATGAACAGCATAAATATATAAAATCTCAGTATAGGATAGAAATTCATTACAGTAAGAGTCACTATACAGTCGCTATAATGAAGCTAGCTTTCATTTGGACAAGTAAGACTGCCGTGGCACCTGCTCTTATGGAGTTCCTTTGCTTTAAAACACTTGCATCTATCTGTCTGACTGCTTCTTGCCTCTGCTGCAGTCGCAGTGGAAGAATGCTTCCTGCTGCTGCAGTCGCCGTGGAATAACCCATGACCGCCAGAAGCTGTAGAGCTGAGAGCTTGACGCAGTGTGATAGCAGTCTGTATTGGCATCAGTGTTATTCAATAGTTGCTGAGGCCAAAGGTCAAATTGATTCCTGGAATACTGTGTGCTTAAAATCCCAGCATTCACAGCCATTCTGTACATTTCATCTCAGTCAACAATAACTCCAAGGATGCTTCTTGGGTCACCTCTCCCTCTATCAACCATAGGAATGGGAACGGCAACATTGTCTCCAACTTTACCTGCTTTTAGGTCAATACTGGAGCACTTGATTATTTTTTTCTGCTTGGGATAACTGGGAATCACTTGCTCTTTTGTGTTGACTAGTTATGTCTACAAGCCGCTTGTCAAGGGGTACAGTACTCTGTGGAGAAGGACTGTCTAGATACTGCACTGGAACACTCCTCCTGGTGCTGGTTGATTGTAGGTGGTGATTGTGGCCCACAGGAAGCAGGAGGTGGCTCACAGGTGACAGAAGGTGGCTCACTGACATCTTCACATTGTGACTCATTAGTGGCAGAGGGTTGTTTGCTAACATCATCAGATGTTGGTTCAGTGGTTCAGATGGTGGACAAAGAAATGGCAGATCATCTTCAGACTGAAGACTTTCAAGCATTTCACATAAGAGACTTGATGGTGTCAAACCAAGTTTAGGGTCCTCTCCAAACATGCCTTTGTATGGGGTCCTGTTGGTTCCAGCATGAGCAAAGTTCTTCTGGTTCTGAACAAACTTTAGGCAGACTCTCCAGTCCTGTGCATTGCTGTCACTCGTCCATGCAACTAGCATGTCTCTGATGTCACTGTTGGCTCTTTCAACGGATCCTTGGCTTCGTGGATGTCTGGGCATGCGATGTACCATTACGAGCTGAGGCCACAACTGTCTGAGCTCTGTGACAACTTGGGCTGTGATTTCTGAACTGTTATCGAAGACAGGGGACTGAGTATGATAAACTTCATTGGGTGACACTGATCAACCAAAATCACTTGAACTGGCCTTGTGGGGATGGCTTCCTGTCTACAAGATCCACTTGACCTTGAGAGTTAAATTCTGTAAACAGAATGGGTCTTACAACAACACCAGTTGTCTTGGGACGTTTCCTCTTCTCTTGGCACACAAGGCAGTATGATTTGTAGAGTTCAACAGCGTCAGTTGTGATATTGGCATAGTTCTCTCCAAGGTGCTTCATCATCCTGTCGCGACCACCATGACCCGTTGCAATGTGAGCTTTGCTGATTATGTCATATGTGTCTTCTATGGTAGCATAGTATATTGGGCGGTCTTCTGGTGACTGCCTTTTCTTGATAAGCTTCTCCACATCACCACAGCTAAGTACTTCATACTTCTTAAGGATGTAATAGTGATGACGTGATTTGGTGGTAGAAACTTGAGCTACTGTTTTCATATCTTCAATGGTCTTGTAGTACACCTCCTTGGGAATAAGACACTTTTGACACTGTGCATACTTATCAAATAACCTTTTCTTGAATTCTGCTTCAAAGCTACGTTGTGTAGGTTGTACCATTTTGCCCTGCAAGAATGAATTATTTCAGCATGGCCTACCAATCTCTTGTATAAGTATGACTGCATGTTAATTGCAATCCTATTGAAGTTATAATTGGGTGATTAAAGAACACATAAAAGATTAAATTTCTTTCATCATAGCATATCACAGAAGGGTGTGAAATATTTCTTTCATCATAAAACAAAACAACTAAGATGTAAAAGCTGTATTGTACTAAAATTCACTTCACCACAGCATATCAAAGACAGGTGTGAAATCTCATTTCTTTCATCAGAAGAGACAAAAGCTAAGGTAAAAAAAACATGAATTACATCACAACATGCCTGCCATAATTCCAAGCAGGTGTGTTTCTATGTTACTTTACTATTTCATATCTTCCTAGTTTGTGGTGAGGTAAGTTGTGTAATACAATGATTTTTTCAGTAAATACATGAAATCCATAGATATTTCAGTGATTTCATGAAGTTGCTAAGTGAATTGAAATTCCTGGTTTCACAGTCTTACTGTAACATACATATATACATACATACACATACATGCATATATATATACACAGTGTGTGTATATATATATATATATATATATATATATATATATATATATATATATATATATATATATATATATATATATATATATATATATATATATATATATATACTCAGTAAAAGTCAATTATCTGGCATCCTTGAGTCGGAGGAAAACCTACTGCTATGGCATTCGGATCAAACATCCCATTCCAGATTAATACTACTTGTTCAGCATCTTTCCAATAACTTCCACACTTTTGCAATAAGAGCACCAACATAGTTTACGTTTTGCATTATCGAATGACATCAAAACAACAGCTTCTCACTCATCTTTTTACTAAAAAAAAAAAAGTTATTTTAAATTTTGAATTACAGTCAAATCTCCCTACATCTGAAATTCCT
>NC_089753.1:22286417-22433917 GCF_040412425.1 Macrobrachium rosenbergii
CGCCACTAACTGAAAATCGGCGATTTCCGGGCTTATCGGCGCCAAAAAGTGCCGATTTTTGGTTATCAGCGGCTCTGCTAGGTATGTATTGGTGCCAATACCCACTTATCGGCGCTAATAAGCGGAAATCGGCAATTTTCGGCGCCTGAAAATTGCAGATTTTCGTCACTAGACAAGCGCCATAAAACTGGATCGCCATTAACCGGGGACTGCCTGTATTCTGAAACATATATCATGGATAAAAGTTCTGTTGCTTTCAAGCTCCAAATATATCTTAAGTGTTACATCTACTGCTGTCAACTCTGAAATTACTTCTGATATAACTATTAGGCCCCCTAACCACTAGTAGCTTGTGTATACAGTCATACAATGGTATGTGTTCTCTTCTCTACAAGATTTGATATTTTTTTGCTTTACATTAATTGTTAAATATCAATAAAAACACACAAGTGTACCCTTCAATTACCCCAAATCTCTACATTTGTGTTGAAACAAAAATATGTATACTTAAGATTATTATATTTATATGTATGTATAAGAAGAAAATACCTTGTACAGTATTTATAATAAAATAAAAAGTTTAAATATATTGTGTAGAGTGCCATTCCAATAGGATACATTCTAGTGGTTGTACTGATAACTTAGTCAGTTTGTAACTGCTTGAAATACACTTTGAAACCTGCCACCAGTGTGGTCTTTTGCCTATGAGAATTAGTCCCTCTATTCAACATTCATGCTGTAAAATATCATTAGTATGCTGGATATAGTATTAATAATAAATGGTAAGTGACTAAGTCTGAGGATACATATCACTGTACAAATGTTGAAGTAGCCTAGTAAGTGTTTTAAATGGGTTACTGATTTGAGTAAATGATGAAGACAGACAACTATGGAACATTACTACGGCTATACTGCAAGGGGCATCTTCAACACGACAAAGATTGCTGTGGGCTGGATTGATAGCGACGGAAAGCAAGGTCAAGAGAGTTACATAGGGGGATACAATCAGGGAAATGGTCATGGTTCTATCAAGATGGACAAATGGCAACTGAAATTTTAAAAATTTTAAAAATCACTTTCAACTCCAATAGAGGACAGGCAGGGAAGAGGATAAAGAGGTATAAAGGAAGATTAAGAGAAAGACCAAATGGCAGGCAGCAGAGGAAAAGATGATAATTGGGGAAGAATGAACTCAAAATCTCAACACAGCAGAGGGAAGAGAAAATATGTTTGGAACAGAAATGTGGATAAGATAAGGTGGAAAAGTTCAGAAAGGGCAAAATAAAGAGATGACAATGGAGGAATCAGTCTCGCTGAAGGACAAGTGGTTAAAAGAACAATCAGGAGGGTGAAAAGTGGGAAAAAGCCAGGGCTATGGAAAACTGAAAACAATGGGATAACAGTTAAGCAATAATAATATACAACAGAAAATTTAATACACTACAGAATGAAAAGCAATGTATAAGAGTAACACTCCTAAACCATGGACAGAAAACACTGGAGAAAGTGCTAGGGGAAAGGTAAGAAAAATCTTCAAATCAACAATTATCCATCTAGCAATTCAGAAAAAATAAAAATTAAATCACACCAGTAAGAAATCAAGACAAGCAATTAAAGCATTAACTTAACATTCAAAGATGTCACAAAATGTTTAAAAGATGGAGAAGAAATGACCGTCTTTATTTTTAAGCTATACAGTACAACCACAGAAGCAGAAAAAATGCAATTTGAAAAGGAAATTAAATCACACACTATACAGTATTTGTAGATATTGAGTAGACACTTGTCACTGTACCAAGACAAGCAATTACATAGGCATTAACTTAACATTCAAAAGATGTCACAAAATGTTTAAAAGATGGAGAAGAAATGACTGAAAATCATTGGTGACTGAAAAGGAGCAAGTGGATGCTATAGAAAGGTCCACGTGTCAGCGGTGAGAAATAAATATCATTCTTATGCTATTAAAGACTTTATACAGTGTTGTAAGTGCAACCACAGAAGAAATTCCAGAAAAATTCATGTAATGAAAATAATGTAATCCCGTCTAAGACTTATTAGACTATGAACTATGAAGGATGAGACATGGGAAACCACTGAAAAGATCCAAAAGGATTTTGACAAAGGAAAAATCTTGACTGGAGTTTTTACAGCAAGACCATTCTAGTGGGGTGGGTTAAAAATGAAGAAGCTGTAGGGATGGGATGTCCAAAGGCTTTAAAAATAGACAAGACTGAGATAGTTTGTGATGAGGAATGTTTAGTTAGTAAGAACAGTAGACACAGGCAGTAGGAAGAAGACCTGTAGGAAAGTCTAAGAGATGGAGAAAGACACAGATGAGGACCTACACCCAATGGGAATTCAGGCAGAAAGTGCACAGAGGAGAGAAAGAAATTTTTTCACATCTGATCCCACAGAGGGGAACATCTGACAACAACAGTACTGTACTTGAAAGTGATAAACTAAATACATGTACCAGCCAGTAAATGTAAGCATGAATGCTGTACTTAATACTTTTATAAAATGAAAAGTAGGTTCCATTCTGTTGAAAACTTTGTAAGTTTAAAAAATGGAAAACAAACAGATGTTCTCCCTTCATGCACTTCTGTTCAAGATTGTCTACCTTCATCACCATGTTGGGACTGAAATCTCTTCAGTCACATAAGAGATAAGAGATGCAGACAAGACAGAGATGATGAGAAAACTAGTCTCCAACTTTATTAGTAAGAAAATAGGAATACCCTAGTCCACCAGTGGGAAGAAAAATGAACTAGAAAAAAGCACCCCCAGAGGATTTATCCAATTTTGAGGACAATTTAAAAATCCAAACTTGTTGAATACCACTTACTTTAATATTACTGTAAGTCATTCCTTCTATGAATACAATAAAAATCTAATTAGTAACTTGGAGACCCTTATGGCATGCCGAGTCATTTTTTTTTATTACAAGTGTGGTAAGTTTATATATAAAATAAGCAATATAATTGTAGCACAAGAAAAAGGGCCAAGTAACAGTAATACCCACTCAGCCATCAATAAACCCCAACAGAAAACACCTCCACGCATAGTGCTTTCCACTGAAATTCCCTTGCAAAAGCAGGTAAGGGACAAATGACAGGCCTAATAAATCTCACCCAGTCAGTATTTATACTACGTGACATCAGTATACAGGGTAATACCTTTTCACAGCTTCCTTCAACCAGAAAGCTGTGTATTACATGAGAACAGATGAACTGAAAGCGTGCAGAGAAAATGCACACTTCCTTATCCCTAATGTGAATGCAAAGAGAACATAACATTCATTGTTAATTCTCTCAATAATCCCTTCTTCACTGCCTGTGGTGATGGATGATAGTATACTAATAGGGAGAAAATAAACTGTTAATAACTCTGTCCCTAAACCCGACTCATTTAGCCTCTTACCACTGGAATGTGGCTGGCTTGTTGGGATGAAAAGGCATAAGGCAGTCTATGGCAAAGAGATGTTTCAGAAATCAGACTGAATGGTCTTCAAAGCCTATACTATACACTATGGAGGTCTTCATATTTCTGTGCGATTTGTAAAAAGAGTTGACAGACAAGTCTCTGCTGCACTTGAAGCTTTTTTTTTTTTTTCACCTAGGAATGGGTGTTAGAGTTTGAACATGCTTTACTTAAGAGATTTGTAAATGAGGAGTCCCCCTGGGGTGGAACAGCCTCCTGCAAATCTCAGAATGATGGACGGACCAGTAAATAAGCAATCACCTAAATATCCCTACTGAGTTATTGTCAAGTCTCTAAACATGGACCAGATAATTGTAACACAGCCCAAAAAAGGAGATAAGATGGAGTTCCTTTTATTACTGAATTACTGAGATATCCCATCCTATTGGTTGACATGACAGCCACCATGCTGCTCTTTAACTCAATACTGAAATGCTAGCAACCATGGGAACTCTCTTTCAATTGAAGGTGACTGCCACATAGGAATGGCTTCTCTGCCATCCTGGAAGCATCCTAACCTGACAAGCTCTTCTATATGTGTAATTAGATATAAAGTACATGAATACTTGGATGTTCAAATACAAGACAGGTTACAACAGAAAATACTGCCATATAGCAGCCGTTCAAAGATATCCTGACACCTGTGTAGAAGTGAGATCTGGCTCTTGTAACTCACACAGGGTATTACCTACTTTATGAGGATTGTCTGGATTAAAAAATGTGACACCATCCACAGACTGGATTCTCTCAGAAAAAAGCAGAGGAGTAAGCTTAAGTCACCAACCTCCATTACCTTGCAGACTAGTACTATACATGTTCATGTCTAAATATCAACCATCACACAAGAAAGGATTCTGAAATTCTTTATGCTCTTTTAAAAGAAAGCACCGAGGCAAAAATTTTATATTCTCAGGAATTAGGCTTGTTGGAATGAAGTAAGCCCCTTTTCTGTTTGTGGAATCCCAACTCCTAAAGCAAAGAGACTGAAAGTTGATGATGATGAAGCAGTAGAGAGAACTTTGCTAAAGCTTTGGTGATGCTGTTGTTTATCCAACTTGAAGCCAGATTCCATAGAAGTCCGCCTAATGGACACCACAGCTATAATCCAACTGAATATCTGAAGGGTGGAAGAAGCTGAAGCAAAGCTCAGAACTGATAACCAGCCATGCAAACAAAACCAAAAGACCTGTGAAGACAAACAAATCAACATTTGCAACCATGCAACCTTTGGGTTATCGGACACCAAAAAATTCTCCGGTTTGGTGTACTGAAGGATGCAGAAGTGTCTCCATCCTGAAGAGGTCACCTGGATAATATGGTTTGTTACACTTGAAATGACTGTGACAAGGCAGAAGTCAACTAAAGGTACCAAAAGAGCCACTCAGTGCTCTAATGTAAAATAAGAAATTTAAGTGACAAAATGGTTGGTGTGAAAAGTATCTGTAAAATAGAGTACAGTATACTGAAATCAATTAAAGTAACATGAGCCTTCAAAACTGAGAAGGCAGCATCAATATCACCCTGATTCCCAAGTACTGTACATCAGCCATCTATTTACCATGAAAATACCTCTCTACTTATTAAAACTTTGAGGCAGTCAATTAGGATATGCTCCACTTGCAACAATCATCAGTACCACATGAAGCAGTTTTCTGCACCATTCTTTTTAACCTGATGTATATGCTGAACCCCAAATCTTACTAAAAGCACTTGTTTCCCTATTCATACATTGCAGGACTAGAGTAGCAGTCTTCCCTGAGTTACCGTTTCGGAGATGAGATAGTACCAATGGTATTCTCAGTTGCTTCAGACCAAGGCAAGCTTAAGAGGCAATTATAGGCAGACTGTGGAGCTGTTGGGAGGGAAGCTGCTAAAAACTCCCTTATCCTTTTTTGTTGCAGCAAGAGCCCCAGGGACCAACTCCATATTTGACTTTTCTTGATGAGTTAATTAAAAGTTGCTGGTAATTTTTGTGATCATCTTGGCTACCGTGCTCCCTGAAAAGCCATCTCATTTCTTTCATGGCTAAAAGTCAGAAAGAAAGAACATAAAAACAGTTTCCTAATAAGAAAGGTACGGATGGCCAGACGCACTATGTTGCCATCAAGAGGAAAAAGAATTACAGTCACATCCTATACCAAGCACGCAGTCATAAAAGGACCACTAACAAATTCACTTCTTGCAAAGTAAAGGTTCTTTTCTGGGTAGGATTACTCAACTTCTTGGAGAACTGATTAGTCATACAATTAGTTCCAAAACTTTATGTAATCATGATATGCACAAAAAGATGTCAATGACATGAAGGTAGGTGGTGTAGGCTCTAGACTAGAGTAGCGCCACCTACAGCACTAGCAGCCACCATTACGAGTAAAAGGTGGAGGGTTGTCTCCTATGGCTCTTTTCAGCAGTCTGACTGTGCCCTACCTTTGTGAGAACAAGAAGAATGGTACAGTACGAGTTTAAGTAGAAGAGTGATTAGTCATATCTCTCTCCTACAGCCAGTGTCAAATTAATGACGGGTGCATTTCAAAATTTAATTTACAGAAATAGCATTAGGTTCTCTGAACAGACTGGAGGTGGGTCACGTTGAGGGAAAGTCTTAGCAAAAATTAACATGAGTCAAGACAAGTTCCAGGCTGAAACAGCAGTGGCAGCTGTGGGATCTGAAGCATTAACAGCAGCAGATGACAAACTGCACAAGACAGGTGAGAGTAATACTCAATGGTCCAAGGCGTAAATCATGGAAGTTCCATGACCATACCTGTTAAGGGGAAAGAAAGCATAAAGTCACTTGCTCTATTAACCTCGTGTCTGACTGCGACTCATGATTATTCAAACCAGCCTCTTTTCTGCTGCAAGTTTCTGTGACGAAGATGTTAGTGTCAAGCCAATAACAGGAATAATTTGTTCAGCCAACAACAAAGGAGCAAGCTAGAGTGAACACAAAATAGGTATCAAAATAAGGGAAGCATGACGCAATACAAGAAACAGGCAACAGAGAATTGGTAAAACAAGTTACCGCTGTCCAGACTTCAGCAAAAAGTTGGCAGTCAATTAAGCTAGAAGTGTATAACCTGACAAAAGTTGTTTTCAGTTTCTTATAAACCTATTTAGCTTCCTATGTATACATCCATGGAAGGCTTACCCTTCTGAAATATTCAGTAAGTTCCATACAGAACTGTTTTGTGTTTGAATAAATGCTTAGAATGCCAGCTTTATTCATAAACAGCATTGTTAAAATCCACATTTGCTCAGCAGATGGGCAACTGATGTGTACTTCATAAAAATTTAGTTTATAAAATTTTTAACCAAGTGAAAACGATAAAAATTCACGATATTTTGACAACATACTTACTACACAGCATATATATATGGCTTGAGATTCTTACACAGTTCAATAAAAATAATCAACAAACGATATTGGTTGCCAAAGCCTAAGAATAGAAAACACCAATTTACAATGAATAATACATTTATGAACAAGAATAAACTGGTAGCAAAATTCACAGCAATTGAAGTTTTCTTTTTTAAACCATTTTAACACTGACTTCAATAGCATATCAAAACCCCTTAACATCTCCCCACTTTGGTGAACAATGCCACACTGTACTATACTACTACTACTACTACTACTACTACTACTACTACTATTGCTACCACTACTAAAATATTGTACTGCACTTGGAATTAGAACATTTTCATAGCTGGAAAAAATCCTATGAACTTGCATTATGTTTAAAAAAATTATAAAACGCCTCTGCTTTTCCATGGCCATTTTCTTATATTCCACAAATGAATACCAACTACAATTTACAACGACCAGCAGGTGAGAATCACCTAGTCAGGGGTTTCATAATTATTTTATGAATGAATGAACCAAGAAATTTAAGGACTTAAAACCACCCAGTGGTTAGGACAGTGAAGAGGGAGTCTGAGATGGACAGTAAGGTAGAGAGATCTGGAAAATAAATAGGATGAAGTACGCTAAGGGCAAAACTGGAAGAAAACCCATGGCTGGGCAAAGTAAAAAAATGAAGCAGGATTGTAGTTAAGACCTAAAATAGGTGTGCACCTAGGGGGCCAAAGGATTGTTGCTAAGAACTAAAATGTGCTTGCACCTAGGGGCCACAGGAATGCTGCTAAAAACCTGTAATAATGCCTACACTGCACCACATAAGGTACACTGATGGTACTAACTCATACTTTTATTTTCCTATGAACAAAATCTTCACAATAATCAGAGGAGAAAAGTAAACACCAAGGCAAAACATGGGTGTTATGTAGTTATTACAAAATTCATCAAATAACAGTAAAGTATTTATACATACTGTATCCACTGACTTTACTTTACCCTAAACTGAAACCCAGCTATCAACTAATAAATCTAACTAAAGGAAATCCATTTAGAATGATGTTTATTTGTTCTACACTAGCTACCCCTGGGTGCTGACAACCTGTAAGGGAGGGTAAGCTTCCAGACTGCTTCCAGAGTATACTTCATAGTACTATGCATAACTGTCAGCCTTTGGAACTGGGAACTGAACAGTAGACTATCGGAGCAGTTCTTGACTAATTGCATAGAATGCTCAGGAAACACTTGACTGCTTACATACTATATTATGATACCACTCAAAACAATATTCATGTTCCCACAGTGGCAGCTGATAGACATTGTGATGCTCATGTAGAAACCAAAGCATAAACAAAATGTTCATAAACCACAACTGAAACTAAAAGATGGCTTGCATAATTTACACAACTGTCCCTGCTATTCCTCTGATATTTCCTCTTATCACAGAACCATCAAACAAATAGTAAATTTGCCATATACTCAATCAAAGAGTTTTCAATGCATTCCTCTACTAAACTGTTTGACTATGGCACAAATCTTACCCCAAATCTGAGCCTGGAAGTTATTCCGCATCAGATTTGTCAGGCCAGAAACACTTCATCAAATACCCTAAAGCCCTTTGAAATCAGTCCTGAGATATGACCTTCCAATCCTCTCGAGAAAACATCCAAGAACAGAAGACTGGGAAGCCCCCTGATACACGATTGCAGTCTGCTTTCTCTATATAAAAGTTACAGAAGAATTTAAAGTAAGATCAATAAATAATCTTTCTGATCCTCATTACCTGTCCAAGATCTCTCAAAATTAGTCTCTAAAGATCTAAAGCAGCATCTTCAAAGAAGAACCAAAGACCTGCCATAGCACCATCAGAATGGCGTCAGTGACCCTGGTAGTTGTGACGCCAGATAACCCACAATTAATCAATCAAAATCAGCACCATCAGAGGGGTGCTGTTCTTAGCCACGTCAAATAAGTCTAATCCTTTGGGCCAGCCCTAGGAGAGCTGTTAATCAGCTCAGTGGTCTGGTAAAACTAAGATATACTTAACTTTGCCTTCTCAATCAGATGTAATAATGGCATTAATTGGAAGATTCTTGAACCATTTTTTTTAGAGCACTATATCTTAGAACCATTATAAGCCAGACAATCAGGTAGCTCTTTACCCTTAGTACCTACAAGTGGAACTAAATTGCCAGTAATGATACAGCTGAATATTTAACAATATGTTGCAAGGTTGAAGTAAAGTGAATGGAAACTATAAATTTGCCTCCCTCCAGATTAACTGGATTCTTCCTGGAAGACTAGTTCTTGAGAGTTCCTATCTTTCATGTTAACTTAAAACAGTCCATCTTTATTTGGCTTAAGATAAATTGAATAAACACAAACGGGCAAAAATTGTCAAGCTGAGAAAGACTCCTCAATCTTTTGGAGTACTTTTCAATTTGCTCAGGTCACCAACATGCTATTTAACATTAATCCTAAAGAGGGAGAAGTTTTATCTATCTTAGATATCAAGAAACAAATCAACATTTGTTGCAATACACGAGACAATTTGTTCATTCTAAAAACTTACAAGAAACTAGTTAACTTGGCCCATTAGCAGTTTGGGTTACCTTGATACTTATGGTTTTTGTAATAGCCCAATAACCTTCTGCAGCATGAATTTCCGCTCTTATTTTACTTTCCAACTGCATGAGGGCCAACCCAATAGACCAAACGAGGGCTGATAGGAGCCCCTCCACAATTACTGTATACCCAGATGATGATGCTGAACAATGCAAGTCACGACTCTGAATTTCAGACCTCAAAGAGGAAGAGGAACAGAGGAGGAAGGTACAGGGAAACCGCAGGAAGCAGAGGAACGAAGAGGAGACGTGGAATGTAAATAGATAAAACACCCTTTGGCTCAAGTTTTGCTACTCTGCTACCATCAGTTTTATAAACCTTGATTTTTATTAAATTTAGCTGATATCTTCTAACATAAAAGTCACACATTATATTTCAGACCAGTATTTGGCAGCTAATATCTTAAAAACTCCATGAAAATACATTACACAAACACAGGCTTCCTGTTTTGACAAAGTAATCAAGAGAGGATGGAAGATTAGAGAAAATGCAGAGAAAACCTAAATCAAAAGTGCAATCCAGATATGACAAAAGAGGAAACAAAGGAAGGTAGAGACCTTGCAACTTCAAGAGGTAATCCCCAAATATACTGTAATGGTCAAAAGTTGATACAAACTTTGAACCATATCAACTTGAATGCAATTCATGAGATAATACAATACAATAAGATGACAAGTAACAAACTATTCAGGTGAACCGCCAGATAAAACGAAAAACAAACAGACTTGAACTGGAAGTTCACAGCAAAAGCTGTGAACTCCTGATGGGAATTAAGTACTAAAATATGGAGGGTGAGGAAAGAACAGATTTCACCCCTTCCCACTAACAATTCTCACAACAGCTTAAGGTCAGCTAGTTCTATCAATTTTGGGCAGTATGTTTTCCATATGTCCAGGGAAAATGGCTACATAAAAAGCAATGGTTTCTACCTTCTAAGAGCACAATAGCACAATACTGAAACTAAAATATGAGAGAGAGAGAGAGAGAGAGAGAGAGAGAGAGAGAGAGAGAGAGAGAGAGAGAGAGAGAGAGAGAGAGAGAGAGAGAGAGAGAGAGAACTCACACATTTCTGTAGTGTTACAACCAAACAATATTTGATTATTACACAAAAAAACCCAAAATATCACAGATATCAAATAAGCCAGGCAATTTCTAGGGACAAAATAAAAGTACCCTTTACATAATTCATGAGATAACATAAAAGCCTAAATGTATTTACACTAAATATACAGGAAACTAGTAATTCTACCAAATAATATGACTTTCAAACACCTGCCCTTTGACTCGTCTGGTGCTTCGAGGCTCTAGCAATCTCTAACAATTAACAAACAACCTATAGTATAGCCTACTCTCTACCAATATCCCACAGTTAGCATAATACCATATAATTTCTTGCCTAATCTAAACTTTGCCCTTATCATTCAACGGTTCAAATATAAAAGTAGTCTTAGCCAAGACCTGCATAATGATCTAGTTGATAAAAGAAAAAGTCTGAAAAGTTGCACGGTTACTCTAAGATAGCCAACTCATTGCAGGTACCAAGTTCCTCGTTGGGCGAGTCGGTAGAGTTGTCGGCTAGCACTCTGCTAGGCCCGAGTTCGTGTCTCCGGCCAGCCAATGAAGAATTAGAGGAATTTATTTCTGGTGATAGAAATTCATTTCTCGGTATAATGTGGTTCGGATTTCACAATAAGCTGTAGGTCCCGTTGCTAGGTAACCAATTGGTTCTTAGCCACATAAAATAAATCTAATCCTTCAGGCCAGCCCTAGGAGAGCTGTTGATCAGCTCAGTGGTCTGGTTAAACTAAGGTATACTTAGCTTTTTTTTCATTGCAGGTACCACACCACCAAAGGTGGTAAAACAACATCTTGCAAAGATAAACAGTAAACCAAGATCAATATTCATATATATTCATCCACAAGATGCACATGATGGAGAATGAGTAAAGCTTATGGAAAGAGCCATAGATCAGTTGTTATGCAGGAGCCAAAGTGTCACACAGTTAGTTTTATGTCCCACTGTATGTGCTTATTATGTTCTGAAATGGGAGTCATTTCATTGGCAAGTAATATAAATGGACAGGAAGCAATGCTTTCAAGGTAAATGTATAATGTGAATGGGTAAATGTTTGAAATTTATGTATAATCCATGGAAGTACTTCTACTTATGGTGGAATGACTACATTAACATTGAAATGTCAAATAAGTTAACTGGTTCTAAAGCAAAATCGGGGTGAACGTAAACATCTTTCTCATCAAACAATTTTCAGGTATGGTAGTCAATCGCTGGCATTGTTATATGACCAAATAGTTGAGAAATCACATGTCAGGATAAGGGTGGCTCACAATTTCAATTTGAACAGACATACTCAGAGAAGACTCAAAGGCTCCAGTATATAGCCTGGGGCTCTTCGCATTGAAATGAACCTAATATCTACAAGGCTGATGATATAGCAGATCCACACTGTGTATCTGAATTGCATAATTCATCACTGGTAGAGCTGTTGCCCTAAGCAACATTTTTTTCTATCAAGTTGAAGGCATTTTTACTCTTCATTTTTAAAGTTTTCCAATTTTGTCATCCAGTCACTAGCAGATCCAGAAAAAATTCTTGGGGGGCACCAATTTTCATTTTATGCATACATACATACATACATACATACATACATACATAAAAACATACATACACACAAACACACCTATAAATATACATACACATACACACACACACACACACATATATATATATACAGTAAACCTCAGATTCGCAGGAGGATGCACTACCCAACTTAAAACCCCTTTAAAAATACTTAGAACTGTCTATTTTGATAGTTTAAACACAAGAGAAACCCTCTTAAAATGCTTATACCTGAGTATTTTAATAGTTTTATCACAAAAAGTGCATTTAGTCATGAAAATGATATGAAAATCCAGTAATTAGTGAATATTTCTCAGTGAAAAATACCGCGAATGGGCAAATTTTCTGCGAATAATGGGTAGATATGTTCCAAAGAGAAATCCGCGAATACGCAAGTCTGCGAATCATGAGAACGCGAATACAGGGGTTTACTGTATATATATATCTATCTATATATCTACACATACATATGTACATATATTTCTATAATAGATTTTTCATTTTTTCCCATTTTTATATTTCTCATTTATGTTATATAAATCTTCAATAGTATTATTTTGTCATTATTTTTCATTGAAGAACGTCCCCGGGTGCGACCCCCCTGGATCTGCTAGTGCATCCAATTAGGATGAGTCAGAGATAAAGCCTTCTTGGTTCTATCCAACAGTCTCATAAAACTTAATAGCCTTGTACTGGATACCTACTAATGAGGCTTCTGTATCAATTTCATTACCGCATTGCTGATCACATATTCAGTGTACAGTAAACCCCCCGTATTCGCGTTCTCATGGTTCAGGACTCACAACGCGATGGGTTTCTCTGTGGAACATATCTAGCCATCATTCAGCGGGAAAATTAAGCTATCTTCGCGGTATTTTTCACCGAGAAATATTCATTAATTACTGTATTTTCATATCATTTCATGAATAAATTCACTTTGTGATAAAACTATTAAAATACTCAGGTATAAGCATTTTACAGGGTTTCTTGGTTTAAGCTATCAAAATGGGGCAGCTCTAAGTGTTTTTAGAGGGTTTTAAGCATTAGCGGATTTGACCTATTCAAGGGTGTGTGTGGACAGCATCCCCTTGAATACAAGGGGTTCACTGTACTGTAAATTAAGACTGCTAAATGAGAAAAAATAATCCACTTAACCCCTCAATCAATTGCACCTTTCTCAGCAGGACCATCTCTGCACAACAAGTTCCACTACATGTCAAAAATGTGCATAAAATAGGTCAATTGTGAATACATGTGCAGAGCTAAGATAAAATTGTCCACTGTACAACTAGCCATACAGACTGCTGTATTGCTTTCAAGTAAGCACACTAAGATATCCAATTTGGTACAAGTTTAAAATTAAAAGAGAGAGAAATCCTTTGTATGGTACAATTATTCAAGTTTTACTCGAAGTACTGTAGTCTTATTTACATAACTTTTGTTTCCTAATCATAATTCTATAGTAAACTGTACACTATGTACACTAAATACAACTAATACTACACAGTATACTGTATTTACTGAACTGTACTGTAAATACAAAAACTGGATCCAAGGAAAATATAAATACAAGGGGTCTAGCAAATGTGAAATGAGTTAGCATTGCACTTAACATAAGCACTGCTGTTCAGCGTGACAGGTAACCTGGTCACTGTATTTTCACTTTCTTTGGAAACTTGTGCATACACACTATTGATTATGCAGTTAAATATAATATATACAATACCATAACTTCAGATTTATTGCTTGATGAGAGTACTTATCACAGCAGAGGTAATATGAGTATGCTAAGCAACTGTGACAAAGTTTTTGAAGGACAATTTTGCTTGCCAGTGTCATATATTTTGGTTTTGTGTTTACCATACAATTATGAAAATATATAAATAATTCTTGTTTATTCGGATTCTATAAATTTCTAGGTAGTATATTTTTTCATATGATAGGGTTGCAGTAGGATTTTTAGGTAGCCCTGCAGTAGGATAGTTCAGGCTAGCCTAGTTACAACTTTTTCTGTATTTCAAATATACTGTACCGCACACGACTTTACTACCAACCGCCTCAGGTTAGTGCAGATGACTGAGGAAAACTATTTTCTAAACACGCAAACTTAAAATGTTTAGTGATGGAAGGTTTTTCTTATACATTAGCAGGTAACTCATAAAACAATTTTATACATTTCCTGAAAAAGTGCCCCCTTGAAGTATGAAAGGTTTTACAAGATTACAGTTATCCATTTGCACTTGAATCCTCTTCAGATATGATCTACTTCTTCGTTTTTAAGCATTTTTTCCCATTATTATATGGGGTAAGCACGATGCCTTCTTTTTGAAGGACTTGGATTTGGCGGTGGGCAGGCCATAGCCTCGATCGGCTACCCTGCCTGACATCGCTTAGACCCTGGTAGCGAATGTGTACATGTTGTCCCAGCTCCCTCTCTCCCCAGCAGCGAGGAGAACAGGCTTAGTAGGTTGGACAGTTCGAGACAGTGAGGTGTCTGTTATGTTTTAGAAGGTGTTGGAGTGGCTTTGTTTATGTGTGTATTAGTCTGTAGCTTGCCCATTTTGCTTTCAGCAACCTATCCGTTGATTACATGGTAATCCCGGGTGTCTACGGATAGCAAAGTGTCCACCTCTCTGACCGGTTGGCTGCGGGGATTGAACCCTCGCCATAGACTTCTATGAAGTCAGATATGATCTACAAAAGGCAGCAAATCTAGGATCAACCTGTCAAGGTGAATCCAAACTGAAACAGAGGGGGATATTGCTTCTTTGCACTAACTACACAACGTCTTAGCATCTACCATTATTCTCAAAACTTAAATCAACAGCTAGCTGATGAAAATAACTACAACTGCTTGGGCCTTTAAGCTACTGGGCTTAATTATGCCAAGTAAGCTCCAGCTATCTGTGCTCATTGTTTAATCATTTCAAATGAAATATGCCACCTTTTTCAGGAGGTGATTCACCACACAGGGATAAGGCACATTCAAATTCTTATATTGTAACTTTAATTGTTTCAGAGTTCAGTATACTGTACTGTAGTTAGTTCTGCTTCTTTCAATTTTGTGGAAATTTTAGTTGTCTACTTAGTTCTACTCTTTAAATTTTGTGAAAATTTTCAGTTAAATTATTTTTACTTTTCATCAACATTGTCACTTTGCTCTTACACAATGTGCACTGATAATTAACAAAATTATGGTAGGAGGATTTCATGATCACTGGACTTTGTAGATCATCCTGGGTCACAGATAATCTTTAATAATAAACACTGCTCATCTATAGAAGGGATACATTCATTCTTTTATTAGCAGGTCCTATATAAGGAGTCAACTTCCAAAGACCCATTTAACCCTTAAACGCTGAGCCTCTATTTACAAAAACGTCTCCCGTATGCAGGCGGCGTTCGGTGAGTTAGCGCGGCGTAAAGTTTTTTCACAAAATCACAGCACGCTTATTTTTAAGATTAAGAGTTCATTTTTTGGCTTTTTTTGTCATTGCCTGAAGTTAGTATACAATCATCAGAAATGAAAAAATATCATTATCATATATAAATATTGAAATATATGACAGCAAGCAAAAAAATTTTCATATATAATTTTTATACAAATCCAACGCTGTGAGCAAAACAGTTAAAGCTAATAACAGGTTATTTTTTTTCTTTGTATTGTACACTCAAATTGCGATGATTTTGGTATATAACAAATTGTAAAGCGATCAAAGCAACACAGAGAAATATTATCACAAAATGATGCATGAATTAAACGCATGTAGACGTAAAAATGTTTTTTTCAAAAATTCACCATAAATCGAAATGTTGTGCTAGAGAGTCTTCCGTTTGTTGAAAAATGAAGCTAATTGATTGAATATTACTACACTGTAGTGTTTTAGCTACAATTGCAGTTTTCGACCATTTCGGTCAAGTTAAAGTTGACCAAAAAGTCGAATTTTTCTATTTATCGTGATTTATATGAAAATATTCAAAACTGATAAAAAAGCTACAACCATGAGTTATTTTTCTGTTGTATTGTACATGAAATTGCACATTTTCATATATAAAACTTTATGTAACGACTAATATAAAATGGTGCAAATATTACGACAACGTGATTTAAAAATTTCTGAGATGTTGCCGAGTTACGGCGCAGACATAAGGAAAATGTTTTTTCAAAAATTCACCATAAATCAAAATATTGTACAGAGACTTCCAATTTATTACCAAAATGAACGTGAACGATTGAATACTTGACCATTTGGTCGAGTTAAAGTTGACTGAAGGTTGAAATTTTGGCAGTTATAAATCATTTATGTGAAAATATTTCAAAACTGATAAAAGCTACAACCATGAGCTATTTTCTGTTGTATTCTACATGAAATTGCGCATTTTTCATATATAAAAGTTTATGTAACGACTAATGTAAAACGAGTGCAAACATTACGACAACGTGTAAAGAATTTCTGAGATGTTCGGCCAGAATTACATGTACATGCAGCGTAAAGGGAAATTTTTTTTTTTTTTTCAGAAATTCACCATAAATTGAAATGTTGTGCTAGAGACTTCCAGTCTGTTGCAAAATGAAGGTACATGATTGAATATTACTAGAATGTAAGAGTTTTAGCTTATAATTGCGTTTTTACCATTTCGGTCGTCGTTAAAGTTGACTGAAGGTTGAAATTTTGGCAGTTATCGTGATTTATATGAAAATATTTCAAAACTGATAAAAAGCTACAACCATGAGTTATTTTCTGTTGTATTCTACATGAAATTGCACATTTCCATATATAAAACTTTATGTAACGACTAATATAAAACGGTGCAACATTACAACAACGTGATGAAAGAATTTCTGGCCCGGACGTAAGGAAAAAGTTTTTTCAAAATTCACCATAAATCAAATATTGTGCTAGAGAGACCAATTGGTTGCAAAATGAGGTAAATGATTGAATATTACTAGAATGTAAGAGTTTTAGCTACAATTGCGTTTTTTACCATTTCGGTCCGAGTCAAAGTTGACGAAGGTTGAAAATTTTAGCAGTTATCGTGGTTTATATGAAAATATTTCCAAACTGATAAAAGCTACAACCATGGTTGTATTTTGCTGTATTTTACATGAAATGCACATTTTCATATAAAACTTTATGTAACGGGCTAATATAGAACAGTGCAAAAATTACAACAAAATGATGAAAGAATTTCTGAAATTTTTCGGCTGTTACAGCACTTGCAGGCGTAAGAAAAGTTTTTTTAAATTCACCATAAATCAAAATATTGACAGCTAGAGACTTCCAATTTGTTGCAAAATGAAGGTACATGATTGAATATTACTAGAATGTAAGAGTTTTAGCTTACAATTGCATTTTTCTACCATTTCGGATTTGAGTCAAAGTTGACCGAAAGGTTGAAATTTTTGTAGTCGACGTCCGATCGTCCACTTGGCACCCAACAGACAATTTTAGTCGACGTATGATACGTCCAGTAGGCGTTTAAGGGTTAAGGGGCCTACAGTTGAGATGAAGCAAGCTTATATATGAACTTTTACTTATCTACAGTACTGTAATTCTTGTACAACACTGAATATACATACCGTATGGATACGGTCTGTAGTGCTGTACATACAATACAGGAATTATGCTTAAATACCAACAAAAATTATGTCAAACAATTGCTTGACCACTGATCTGGAAATTATTAATTTAATACTGATCACATGAGTCCTCATTGACTCTTGACTTACAATTGTCCATCTCAGTGTCCAGTGAAAACTTTTGGTATTAAGTAATGGTTTGCTGTATACAGCAATACTGTATATATATCTTTAAAATTTCATTTACCATAGGGCAATACATGACAACAATATTAAACAGACATAAAACCACTGAATATTGAGGGAATACTGTACAATAACTCTCTGAACTTCTGCAAGGCTTCTTACACAAGTTTTAGTGTTCATTTCTGGCTTTAGCAATATTTCTGACCAGCATAACACTATATTTCAGCCTTTTCCCCAATCTATTCCATCACTAATTGCCAGAATCTTCCTGTTTCAAGGAATTCTATTTCAAATCGGCTTTGGCAAGTTATGTTACACATCTGTTTTTTTCATCTCACAAGTGGACATCTCAAACTTTTCTTTATACAAGATGGTCGACACATTCAGCCTCTTCCAACATAGCTCAGGTTTGTTGTTATTTAGGTTTGTTTCACAGAGTCTGGTATTTATTGTCAATTTTGCTGCTTACCAATATTGGTGTTCAGTTCTACGTTACATCAAGTCAAGTATTTATTAGGTTATCTTTTGGTACACACAGTATTCAATGTTGCTGCATAAAAATTATCTTTTTAATGAATCCCATTTTCTAATAGCCTGTCTTTATTTCCTTTCTTTGAATATGACATTTTTTAAACTGTTTCCTCGATTACTAAAATTCTTTTGAATAAATAAATGTCATACATTCAAAATGATTCAAATATATGACTTTTTAGTTTTCTATAAAAGAAAACTATTGTGCCGGCTTTGCCTGTCCATCCATGTTGATCATCCACCCTCCAATCATCAAACATACCAAATTGCAGCCCTCTATCCTTAGCAGTTTTTATTTTATGGTTGAAGTTAACCATAATCGTGTGTCTGGCAACGATATAGGACAGGCTATGACCAGGCTGTGGTTAGTTTCATGGGATGCAGCTCATTCAGCACTATACCAAGACCACCGAAAGATAGATCTATTTTCGGTGGCCTTGGTTATACGCTGTACAGAAAACTCGATTGCGCCAAAGAAACTTCAGCGTATTTTTTACTTGTTTATGTACTGACAACTATTCCGTCTTTTTTTTTTTTTTTTTTTACTTAATTGTTGGTCTTTCATTTGTGTTCTAACTTGATGTTCACTGCACTGAGCTGCTCTTGGTGACTTGCTTGTTTAGAACTTACACTAATTTTAAGTTCTGGATTTGAATGTAGATCTGATAAGTCTCAGAATTTGCATGGTGTTTACGGTCACAACTACTGCAGGACTCGACAAGGTTCCCACACTCTAGCTTTAAATACCAGATGGAGCTTCAAGCAATGGTTTGCAAACCATTTCCGTTATGCATAGCCCACCTCACGAGGTTTACGGAATTCTAATCAACAAAGCTGAATTGCTGTTAAACTGTATCACACGACTTGAGACACATGCAGCGGGTCTCCACTGAATTCCACATCTTGCAAAGCTGACCCTTCCTCCAAGACAAACCTATCACCTATTCCTAGGCTTTAAGCTTTAAAACGCAGTACTGTACCTGATACCGTCTGTTATCAGCTATGTTCCACCTATAGTAGACTTGCTAGAATAACTATGACAACGTGGGATGGGAATCTGAGGTTCCGTAAGCATTGAATCTACGAACTAAAAGAGAAAGCAAATCCAGTTATTAATTCAATCTCAAGTAAAATGGCACATTCTCTCTTGGCAAAGCCACAAAATAGTTAATAGGGTACTGTAATTAATATGGAAATTCTTAATGGCCTTTAACACATCAAAACGGTCACATTGCAGAGATAATCATGCAATTGTTGCATGGGCCAGATGGCAGTTACTGTCTACACTAACCAAATCCACAATTTTCCAAAAAGCCAGAAAAGAAGTCTGAAGCATTGAAATGGTAACATCTGCAAGATGTTTCAAGCACTGAATAATGAGTGTTCAAAACTGCTTGCAATTCAACAAATTCTATTAAAAAGCCCAGCGGTTCACATTACATAATAATAATAATAATAATAAAAGAGGGTAAAAATCTATAGCTCGCATTAGGCCACTCTTTTCACTGGAAGCTATGAAAAGAAATTTGACAGTGAAAACATCAATGAATTTCATGTTGACCCAAATACTCTCCAAAGTCCAGATATGCAGGATAGATAGCTTGACTCTCAGTTAGTAATTTTAAAATACATGCAAGGTTACTGTTTCTTATGGGAGGGGGTTACCTATTACAGTATACAACTTTAGAACTAAAAAAAAAAAAAAATCAAACTCATTTTACCCATTGCAAAAAGAAAAAAATGTAATAATGCTTCCCCCTCAAGAATATCCCAAAGATTATTTCTTGCAAGGAGAGTATAGTTCTACTTCATTAATCATGCAAGGTCAAGGCTTACTGTGTGCAAAATTTTAATCTTATTAAAAAAAAAGAATAAAAGCAGTATGAAATTTTGTTACGCTTTGAAATACATGCTTCTAAAGTTAGAAAGCAATGTTACTTTGACCAGTGTTTCATGGCAAATGAGCTAATGCCTTTGTGTTGTTACCATCCTAGGTACCCACCCTAAAGTTGAATTTAATTCAAAATGCACCACCTTTCCCATAAACATGAATTACGGCATATATCAATACAAAACACTGAATATTTTGAAGAAGAAAAAAGCAAACAGGTACAAAGAAATCTCCTTCACAGTTAATATAAGAAGTTGGCTACAACTAAGCCTAATTCCCAAAGTGGGGAGCAGTCATGACACTTTCCCTCCAAGTTTATTCAAGGCTATTGGCAACCAACTGAGAAATCCAAAGTGAACACTCACCATCTGCTGCTGAGACTGCTGCTGCTGAGACTGCTGCTGCTGCTGTGGCTGCTGCTGAGACGCAAACAAGGAGTGCATGTCTTGACTTTCGTCACCAATGCTCCCCTTGTCCCCAGGCAAGCCACCTGAAGCATCTCCTTCAGAATACCACTGTCAGAGCAAGCAAAGAAACAAATTTCAAAATGACACATAACAAAACTTGCACTTCCATAAATTGATACAAGCATATTTCAGAGAGGGAGGACACTTATGTACAGTATTTAGAACAATCTAAGCTATGGAAGTGATGGCTAGCAATGAATGACACATCCTCAAGTTACGTTAGTTTCAGATACCCTCACTTCCGGTCAGTCCCTATACTTATGAGTTAGGTGATAAGTGGGTAGGATAAAAATTGGATTGCCACTTACGAAGGATGGCCATACAGTTCGAGTACCCAAAACTGAATCACACAGGATTAAGTAGATGGTGATAAAGCTGTTCGATGGTCACTTATTAATACCCACAACTACTGGCCCACCTCCCCCAAGCAACTACTACAAGTAGACTTTCACCTGAAGTATTTCATTATACATAATTTTTGGTGACAGCTTGTTCAACCACTGAATCTTTGTAACAAGGTAGTTTATGGTGACAAGTTAGAGAGTGGCAGCATGCCATCCACTCATCTGTTGATATCCAAATAATTTTTTCCTTCAGCAACAGGGACAAAGGTTTGAGGTAGAATTGACAGACTTCAGAGCTGCATTTCTAGGAAAACTTCCTGAATCTGCAATTTGTTACAGTGAGGATATAAACCTTCATCTCTTTTATGGAGACTAGCTCTTCAGGTGGACGGTTTTGTTTAACAAAACAAGACTGGCACTGTTCAAAATGAATCAGGACCTGAGATAATTAATCTCTGCCATAGCCTAAACAGGCTGTGCCACAGGCAATAGACTGAAGGGGCAGTCTGTCACTACCTGGAAATGCCAGCTTCCTGATCAAGTGTACTGAGCAGGGGAAGGTTGACTTCTGTAACCTCCCATGCAGACTAGCATCCAATGGACTGATAAGCCCTCTGTCAGAGTTGGAGACTCTCTTCAGGTGGGAGGCTTTATCTCACGAAGCAAGACAGACATATTTCCATGCAATCATAATTGTAGTCTTAAGGAAAAAATTGAGTTGCCCAACTAAAAGATACAAGATTTACTTTGAGGTCCTCTTAAACTCTTCCATTAGACAACAAAGGGCTGGTGATATACAAAACCTTACTTACCCCTTGGGCATCTGAAGGCCCTGGTACGCCAAGGACATTTTCACCATATGTTTCTTGATCTAAACCAGGTTGGGTGACAGAAGATTCATCTGGTGGGATGTCCTCAGGCTCAGTTTTTGGAAGAATTATGAGGTTGGACTGTGATTCTTCATGATGTGGTTCATATGATCCACCCATGTCAGATTCATTCATTGCATCAAATGCACCTGAAGAACCTGGATCTTCAGAATCTGAATCCCCTAAGTCACGAACTTCTTCCTTTATCTTAAATTCAAAGGGTGGAGTCTGAAAACAAACAGTAAAACCATGTTAGTAAGTTAAAATATGATGTGACTGTGTCTTAAGTAAAAGATGAGCAATAAAAAATTTTTGTTCCACAAGCTTGCAATCTAATACTCTCACCCATAAACTGTGAAACAAAATTAATATACAGATCTCCAAAAAAATAATTTTGCCTCCAGCAAACTGAAGATTTTAACACACAATACACGCAGTTATGCCCATATAGCAAAAATTTGTTACGTTGCAAATGACACATACTGTTACAACTACATGTGACAATGATTTGACAAAAATAACTGAAGTCACAATAACTGAAGTCCCAAGCAATACGATTGGACATTGCTTTGTGAATAATCATTCAAGTTGAAATGCAAGTAGCTTGTATGTTGTGTATACTGTATTACATACAAAGAAAATAAATTCAGCCTATATACTTTAAAGAAAACAAACCATGAGAGGTGTAGCTTACAATGGATATGGGATTAGGGCATTGTCAATGTAAATACGTTTGAATGAATGACTATATCAACTATTTCAGATAATTATCAGAAACATACCAATGATTAATCCAATATGACGTTCATAAAAGGCTTCTTAAACTGGTGTTCGCCAGCAATAATAAAATGAAAAATTTTAAATCAACTTTTATTTTTCATAACTAACAAACCTTCGGTCTTAAAGCAAAGATCAATTCTTAATACAAAGACGGTTAGATAGAAACTGATATGATGATGCATAGTGGGGGTAAAGCAGGTCACGTAGCTTCCTCCTACTCCCCTATTGTCTGACACCTGTTGCCACCAATTCCTTGTGTTATTTTTAACTGGACTCCAGCAAGCACCAGAGAATCTATCCTTACGTTAAGACCAAAGGTCTGTTCCGTGTAAGAACAAACAACTAACTTTACTCAGCTGTCTTGAAAAGAAAATATTTCTTTCCGTTTATACGACTTCCATGCTTCCTTTTAATCACCTCTGTTGGTAGCCCTTTTCCACAAAATGCAGGTACCATCCACCTCTTCATCTTAACACAGCCATACAGGTATCACAAATTCTGTCTTCAACAATTCATTTAAAGCTTCACTTGTAATGTAACCTAATTACCTCCATTTTTTCTACACTCTAAGCCTGGCAGTAGATTGGCCACCCAGGATGATACTACCATACGAAGAAACAGTCCCCTCCCAGCATGGCCAGTATCCAGTGAGAGGATTTCCTCCAATCAGGGCTATTCCAGTCAGTCTATCCTCTTCAATCATCATCACAATCGCTCTCAGAACGCCTAACAACACTAATTGCACACCACACCTCTTTCATTATATTTCCCTCCTCTTGGTATTAACATATAATGAAAATACATACAAAAAAGGGGTCCTTTACCCCATGAGTATAGAAAGGTGCTAAGAATCCCTGGACTCTCGTCTCATTCCCACTACTGGTGAGATGGGGAATTAACCTAGTACTGTTAACAGTTTAACTAAAAATCATTCAACTTGTAGCAAACATGCTTCATTTTTTTTCAACTTCATTGCTTAGGGTTTAATATATTGTCTGTGAAACAACATTAAACTATATTTTGATACAATGTTTAGTTATTTCATTACATAATCTTCCTTATACAGTACTATGGAAAGAAAATCTAATGTTTAATAAAATTTCATTACAGCATAAAGATTCACGATATTCAAGCCAAGCTACGTATGCCAACCCATCCTTCTATACTGAAATACGACTAAACAAAATCAACATTATTCTCTACTCTTGTCGTTCATCAAATTCTATATTACTGTCTTTGTTCTAGTTCTTAACCTATTTTATTTCTTGTTGGAAGTGTTTCCCTCTTCTCACCCACACACAATGACAGTGATATACCTAACATACAGTCACCACCCTACTCACGAACATTCAGATACGAACAGACGGTCACAAATTAAAATTGTGTTCCCGATTTAACTGATTCTTTGATGATTCCCATTTTCTCTATCTCCTCTCCCAATAGGAAACGTTTAGTATATATTTTTGCCAATAGATGGTGGTTGCTTTGTTTACTTCGAATGTCAGACACTGCTGCTGTGAGATTCTCCTAGTTCATAACTTTCAAAGCATGGAAAAAATACCAAATTTGGAATGCTGCATGAACATAAATTTTAATTTCTTCTTTTTACCTTTCCAACATCCAAATTATGTACTAGCCTACATATTAAACACCAACTTATGAACATTTCAAGATACGAACGGCCGTCCGGAAAGTAACTTATTTTTAAGTTTGGTAGTGACTGTATAGTACATGTACCGCCATTCAATCCATACGAATGCATTGACTGAATAGGGCCCTTTACCTCTTTGAGCAGTTTAAGACTCTCAAGATCTATTCATCCCATTTACCTCTGCTTATTCAACCTTTTCCTTCAATTCCCTGTATACACCAGTGGACTCCAATACAGCAGTATCATACTTATACCATTAGTTTTCCAACTTTTCATTAATACTCTGACAAACTACATCCTTTATTCTAACATATTATTTTGTCATCCTCTAAAACTACTCATTCTGTACATAAGATTAGATGTCTTATACGGATTAAGGTCTGTACTAAAGTACTTTGCTTATCCCATATGCTGTGCAAATAATTGCACTTCAAACCCACAACTCGTATGAAAACCTAGCATCCTATAGAAAAAAATTAATAAATAAAAATGGTGTGCTTCACATGCCAGTAAATAAGCAAACTATTAATATTATTATTCAGAAGATGAGAAACCCTATTCATATGGAACAAGCCCACCGGGGCCTTTGACTTGAAATTCAAGCTTCCAAAGAATATTATGGTGTTTATTCAAAATAAGTAACGGCACATAATAGGAAATGCAAAAAGACATTGGTTATCATAAAAACAGAAATATTAACAAATTAATAAATAAATAAAAATGTAAGTAAAAATCTTAAAATACAAGTTGAACTGTATTAGGGTAATAATACATTGCATCTTCACTTGAACTTCTGAAGTTTCAATAAAAAACCCAATGGGACCAAATACAACTCTTACCTGAATGCCCGGAGATGCTCCAACATCTGACGCTTCACGTCCAGCACTGTCAGCTATGCTCCCCTGAGAGCGGCCTCTGTCTTCTACCTTGGATAATTCGTTACTATGCAAAACACTACTGGAAGTTTGTGACACATGTTCGGAACCCATATAATTCTCACTAGTTCGAGCACGCTTTGGCACTGGTGTGTCAGAACTGTCACTGGCACAAGTTCTAGTTCTACTGGACTCGGGCTGTGAGTTTCTGTAACTGTTGCTCCGGTCCCTACTGTCATTTCTCTTACTAGCACTGTTGTTCTCAACTGTCTTGGGAGGCTCGTCAGGGACTGCCAGACCCTTTATCTGAAACAGTTCTGCCACTTTGATGAGTCTCGAGAGATCATTTTGCGCAACGCTCACAGAGCCTAAGTACATATAATTCAAGAGAGCCTCTAGTTCGTCACAACTCACGTCCCTGAGCACTATTACGGGATGTTTGCAAGGAGTCTGTTCAAATATTTTCTCAAAATATTCACTACACGTTGAAAGCACTAGCTTGTGCAGCTGGTAAAACCGTCCTTCACAAGAAAGTGTAACATCCGTGTATCGCTCCTGAAATTTTTGTAAAGCACAGAGGATTAGAACATCCAATACCAAGAGCACAGAGAAAGCAATCAAACACATACTTAACTATATAAAAATACTGTACCGTTTGCCTATTTTAGGAACAGTTCATTATCTAAATATGTGAAAGTGGTCTTGTTTCGGTAGATGACATTAAATCAAGGCAACATAAAAAGCTTACCCTTAATCTGACCGTTGAAAGCGTCTTAAAAAACGTAGTGCTGTGGTTATTCCACGTCAAAGCAAGCATTCCATCCCCCATTTTGGCTGGATTTCTGTGAAGATAAAAATTCAAATTAAAAAAAAAATTCAAAATGCAAAACTTTGCTAGAGCTATAAGATACTCATTCTACTCTTCTACTTACTAAAGACCTGTGAAAAAGGGGAATGTTTTAGTTACAACACTGAGACTCTATGGGAGAGAGCAGGGGGAGGAGGGGTTCCTAATGTCTCCAGTAACACACTTTTCTGTTTCATCACTTATTTATTATTCATATGTAGTAATATTAATACTTATTCCTGTTACTATATATAAAAACAGGGAAAATTGAGAAAGACTGGATAACTCACTGCATATTACAGCTTCTTTTGGGAGACATGGAGTTAAACTCACTTCATATTGCAACTTCTTTTGGGAGACATGGAGTTAAACCATCTCCTAGTATCCCTAAGACACCATCTTCTTGCCACCCAACATCAGGATGTTCATGATTAATTTTCTTTTACATCAGGATGTTCAAGATTAATTTTCTTTTAATCATCTTTGGAAGAAATATTCGATGCCATTTTTGTGCTGTGTTCTACAACAGATGTGGCCTGCTGTTTCATTTTTATTACAATGTTGACAATTGGTGAACCTTCCAATTCTTAGCTAGAAAAGGTCATTTTAGGGGAATGGCAAATTCTCAATTCTTGAATATCTGTTTTCTACTTTTCATCCTTTCAAAACAACTTTAGAGAGGGGACTGATTTTCTCGAAAAGCATTACATTTAACCTTTTACTACTCCCAAGTAAGCAATATCGCTGATGTCCCTGTTCTACGTAAGTTCCAGATATCGCACGAAGTATAAGAATTTTCAGTTCTAATCGGGTTAGTGATCAATATTGCTGAGGCAGCTACACATTCAGACCAGGAATTCCATATAACTGTGGCTCTACTGAATACTTATATATTGTTACTCTTTCATCAACTATTTAATGTCTTTTCTACTATTCAATATCTTATCCCTATGTAAAAAATTTTAAAAATTCTTTATTCACCTGCAAAGATAAAGACTTTGTAAATACCACTACTGTAGAGCTGTGGAGATTAATGATTATCAATGAATAATGATTCCCTACTGCAAACAACACAGCTATGACAATACTTTGCAGAAGTGGAAGTTGTCAAAAGTCTGTGACCTCTAAACCAAAGATCTGAAGAGCACTGGATGAAGGTGGTATTCCATAGAAGTGCTTGTATTTATATGGGTGTACTTCTCATATTTAGGAAACTGAGTTGGGTGCTTACATTTTTCATACAGGGTCCACATATTCAAAATTTGCCAGTACAGGCTAAGAAAAGTAGGCTACTTACTTGCTACTATGCTATAACTGTTTTCACAGAGGAATATTTTCGGCAAATAGGCTAGCAGACATCTGGTAGTTAGGAGGACTGCAGAAAAGGGCTTTTTATCCTTGCTACATCCTCCAAATGAAGAAGGTATACACAGAGTAAGTTGTTCAGCATTTTCTAAACCACCATATAAACCCTTTGGTATCTGGCAGATTTCTGTCACATCGTTGACTGCCAATTTCACGGAAGCCAATTTTACAGTGAAGCAACTTTATTTATTCATTTATTTATTTATCTTCTTTTTTAAAGTGTGAGTTAATGTGAACCCCACCACCCAGAACCTTGCTCCCATAGTTCTTAAGGTGGCCGTAAAATTTGGCTTCATGTCTGCAACTGTCTTTGTATCGACACCAGTAGGTACAATGATATTTTAATTCCTGGCCAACAAGCCTGATACACTAGAATTGGTCAAACGACACTCATTTTAGGATTTTTTCCCATTAAGAAACAAAGTGCAATTGAATCGTAAGTTGGGTATTTTCCACCCTATGGCTAGGTAAGGCCCTCAGCCTTACCTAGGCATAGGGTGGAAAATAGCAAATGATGAGTTGGGTTAGGCTGCATCCCAAAATTCTACTCTTGACTTTTATTGTGCTGTGGGGTGGGGTCAGGCAGGGGAGCTTTGGATGGGCCAGGTAAGAATCCTGTGCCTCTGAATTAGAATGCATCCTAGAAAGAATCTTATCAGACTACCTTATATTTTCGTGATTATTACTGTCAATCTCTTACCGACAATTTATGCCCGTTTTCTTGAGATAATGTGATGATTTATGAATTTCCTGCCTTCCTGACAGACAGAGGCTATAACCTAGCATCAGCCTTTGGTCCCCCTGCCGACTCACCAGGTGTTTACTGTATAGATCAAAACGAAAATTGCACAAACTACAAGATGTTCAGCATGTCCTACACCCCCTGAAAACCACCCACCCAGTCAATTTCCATGGAATCACTGACTGTCCATTTTGTGGTAAAGTAAATTTTCCCAAGTTCCATGTTGACATTAACCCACCCACACAGCACCTAGCTCGCATAGTTCTTAAGATGGCCGTAGTGCAGCTCTCCCCTCACCCTGTAGTTCTTAAGGATTCCGCATGTGTCTCCCTGACTCATTTACAGGAAATTAAAAACTGTCTAATCATATGCCCAGTTGACCCAGGTCATTCCCTAAGGTCATGGGTTAAATGAATCTAACCAAATGGAATGTGTCTGATTGATATGATTCATAGAACTATGCCCAGACCCATAGTCACCCTTTTATTTTTTTGGCAGCTGAGATGGAGGATTACTTTAATATCCTGTTCCCTGGATTTTTGACTGCTGACAAGTTTAACTTATGCAATGTTATCTTTGTCCCAACGTTACTCCATTTGCTTCAAAATAATAGTGAATTCAATAACTGGGTGTATCAAGAAGGGTTGGTAATTATTCAAGTTTGTGCAATACCTGTAACCTGGGACAAAAAAGATTCATCAATGACAGACCCAGCACACACACTGACCAACCTACCTATAAGCTGTGGTGTAATAATCAGAATTGCTGAAAGCAGTTATAATGGTCAGACTACAGTGATTTTGAATGACGTCAGCCATGCATTTCCTTTTCTTAGTTTTTTATATCACTGCATGATATTACCATTAAGACATTTTATGTCTTAGGTGTTCAGTGTTATGGGGGGGGGTTAATTGCCCACCACACCCAGGACAACAAGAGCAAGGTTAGTTCTGGACACGAGATTCTAGGAAAGGTTAGGTTATGGATTTTTGGTTCGGTCATAACCAGTGCTGAAGCACGTGTCCAAATGGAGTTTAGCAGTTTATCTACTTACAGAAGCAGAGATTGTAAAAAAGACAGAGGGAATGAAGCCCTGCACCCCTCATGAATAGAGTAGTGTGCCCGTAGTTGTGTCTGTGGAGTGACCGCTTAGGAACCAAGTAGGAACCTGACAAGGGCTCTTGCCCTTCAACAGCCACTTTTTGATAAATCTGAAAAAAAATGAGCAGTTTATCTGCTTACAGCAGCAGAGATTTGCAATTTTCTCAAAATTCTACGAGTCCGTATTCCCTTAGACTTGTTTTTGTTTGTTTACATTCCTCTTCATTCCCTTTGTTTTTTTTTTTTTCACAATCTCTGCTTCTATAAGGAGATAAACTGCTCACATTTTCACTGTTTTCCGTGATTCAATAAATATCTGATAAATGTGTGTGTCAATTTTGAGTTTATGTAATGCAGTGAATCTGGACCCCTAAACTGTAGGATTACCCAACATTTAACCTAACCTAACCTTGGGCACCAAGTCATTACCATAGTGCATGACATTTGTCTCGAAAACATTCCATGAACTTGACTTAAATGAGAAATATCAGTGAGATTTTTTTACGTTTTGTGGTTTCCCCAACCCATAAATCGTGCTTGCCCACCCTGTGATCCCCAAATTGTACGATAAAAGGATGGAGGGTCCCCTGGGGTATCGCTGTAAGGAAATGATATTTTGAAGTCCAAAAAGACAGTAAGTGTTTGAAATAAAACACCGCGATCACAAAACACGTGATAACCATTTGGAAATAATAAATGACTCGTGCATCGGGCCAAGAACTGAAAGATCCTCTTCCATACCCAGTGAGGAATCCCATTCCTAAAAGGTGACAATGACACTGGAACGGCCCTCCGACCATACCTGGCAAAATGAACGTCCCTTGACGAGATCCATCTGGCCCAAATCAGCGTCATGATTAATTAATTCATTACGAACTTCGTCAATCCGAGCCGCCATAAGACGACTTTGCGGACCCTCACGTAATTCAAATTTTAAAACCAAAATAACCGGTTTCTTCGACAAACAGCGGCTATACACACCTGTGCAGACGAAATTCGGACACCAGGACTTCGGCAGAAACGCTGTCAGGAGTGAGTGGACATCGTAAGACGCGAAAATGGCGAGAAAATGTTTGGCGGGGGTCGGGATCTGGGCACCAACTCGATATTGACTGAAGATCGCTTTGTTTACAATAATGGCCGCGACTCCAGCAGGCCGAGCGGGGCACTACTTACGGAATAAAATCGTCTTATTTTGACGCTAATCAACATTAATTATGTACCAAAATTACACTAGGCGTTAGCACATTCACAAACGGTCACCGAGCGGGGAAGTTTTCCCACACACTCAAAATATATTTTGGGCAATTCCATGGCGGGTGTTGCCGTCTTCTCGATCTTGCGCATTTGTCAACTGTCACCATTTCGGAAGCAGCTGTCATTAAAGAAAAAGAATATTGAACTGGCTCATTGAACTTAAACAGTATCAGTTACATTTTATTGCTATGCAAACGTTTTGCATGTACGTTACTCATTTCCGGTCTTTTACCTCAAACGTTCGAATAACAACCATTGTTTTTTTTTTTAAATACTCGTACATTTGATGGTACGATGTCAGTCATGTGGCAGCTATGGAATTTATACTTTACAGCAAGGTCACTATCATTCTAATAATCTTATAACTGAATATAACTAAACTGCCATTATGTTTTCGAGTAATTCATGCTGTGTTTTTGATAAATACAAACAGCCGGCAACTCTCATTTTTCATGTTTATGTAGGCTATATACTGTACATAGAATCTGCCGGTCACGTTTTATCAATACATACATATAAATATAATAACCACAATGCCCCTTTAACCTTTTAGAATTCTTCACGCTATTTGGATACGCTTGTCACCACAAGCAGTTAAAAAGGCATTGTGAGTCATTGCATGTAAATTTATATATATATATATATATATATATATATATATATATATATATATATATATATATATATAGATAGATAGATAGATATAGATATATAATATGATAGATGGATAGATAGATAGATAAATAGATAGATAGATCGATAGTAGATAGACATGTGTGCGTATGTTAATCAAAATAAACTGAACGATAACACAATAACATTACTACTAACTATAAAGGAATTAGATACTGGTGCCGCGCGTAGTTCTATTACCTTGTTCTTCTAGGCTATACATAGTACTGTATATACAGTATTGTACTGTATCCCAAAAGGGTAATGTCAAAAGCCCATTTTCTTTTCTTTCAATCAGGCGGCACTGCGCTAGCTTGGAAGTGACCGGTAGCTTGATGATGATTGGCGGAGTTGATTTTACTTCGTAAAATTACTTATAATCTAAATGAAATTTCATCGAATAAACAAGATTTCTCCATAATTTATTTTTTTGTCTTTTAACAATGCTACAGAGTTGATATACCATGGACAAATTTATTAGTTAATTCAAAAGTAATAAGCGGCACGATCGCCGAAATCAAGAACTTAAATTGGGTTTTGGATACAGACAATTTCGCACAGAACGTTTTTATTTGTTTTTCTTATATTCCAGTGAAAACTGAAACAAATCACACACAATATTAGAATAAAAATGCAATTATCAACATTTCCCGAGAATTAGATTCTACTTAAGACCTGGAATTGAGCCAAATTACTGTAGGTAAAACGATGTTACAGCTAATTATCAAAAGTACCAGAAAGCATTACTCGAAGCTGCATGACCGTTATAATCATTGACATATGTGTTTATATTTTTACGAATTCATTACTGTCCTAATAGAGTTATAAAAAGTATAATGATAAGGTCTATTACTAGTGTCGTAATTTAGGCCTATGATTTATTAGACTTTCTATTATGAGGCGATGTATCAGACATTGTTTACAGGTTTACCTCCTCAAGTAAAAGAACCACCATGGCAGCAACTACTGCCATCAGCCAAAGTTTGGTATCTTGTTTACTTAGGGGAAATGGAACAAATATACAAATATACAAATCAGGTTTTAAACATTTATGATTAGCTTTACATGACAACTAAGAATTAAAGATAATCTAAGATATGTATATTTTAAGATATTACAAATAATCTATCCAAAAACAGGACAGAATGAAAATCAAAGAGAATTTTCTGTGGTAGTCTGAATCTGTGCCTTGCTGGATTTGGAGAATATGAAAGAGTTTGTGCTGGGTGATTCAAATGTAAAAGTAGCTGACCGAGAAACAGTTGGCAGTATTGTTAAGTATTAAGATTCTAGAGTAAACATGCAAGGTGTCTTCAGAAAATGTTCGAAAATGGGAATGACTGTTGGAGATATGTGGTTTCTAAAGAAGAGCATTCTAAATCAAAAATCAAAGTTTCCCGGGCTGCCTGGTAGTACAAAGCAGACAGAACATTAATCAGTGTAAATGTTGGAGCAAATATAATCTAGACAAGTGAGCTTGAGAAGCAGGTGAGAAGATTAAAGACAGAGGCGGGGAAACGTAGCTGAGAATTTTATAAAACCCCACGATGAAGTCGTAGGGTCGAAAGGAAGTGTTTGTGGGCACAGGAGAATTTGAGGAGCGAATAAAATAGCAGTCGAATTTCCCTGTGTCTATCGCTAACAAATTTCTGTGTACCTACCCATTCATTCATTAAGCCAGATTCCGTTACGAGATGTTTCTCTTTAGCTAGAGTTAAGTGGCTTGTAGTCACTTAACTGAGACACTTATTGCTAACAGATTCCAAATATAATATTTTGAAAAGCAAGTCAGCTTCAAGACGCTCTTAGTCTTATATCTTATATATCTGCCTTTAATATTATGTAAAAATTTAGTGAGGTGTGCGTTGCATAACAGCTATTAGGTCTGCAAGAATGTATAATTTTTAGCATTTTTAGTTTTCTGTAAAAGAAGACTATTGTGCCGGCTTTGTATGTCTGTCCGCCCTCAGATCTTAAAAACTACTGAGGCTAGAGGGCTGCAAATTGGTATGTTGATCATCCATCCTCCAATCATCAAACATGCCAAATTGCAGCCCTCTAGCCTCAGTAGTTTTTATTTTATTTAAGGTTAAAATTAGCCATAATAGTGCTTCTGGCAACGATATAAGATAGGCCACCACAAGACTTTGGTTAAAGTTTCATGAGCCGCGGCTTATACAGCCTTATCTCGAGACCACCGAAAGATAGATCTGGTTGCAGTGGCCTTGATTATACGCTGTGCAGAATTCTCGATTGCGCTGAAGAAACTACGGTGCATTTTTTACTTGTTTTTATTATATAGAGTATTGGTACAAGATCATTTTTCACTGGGTTAGATAAATAAAACTAAAACAAATCCATTTTAACCTTGCTGCCATATTCATCTCTCTTCTGTGCTTAAATGGAAAGCTAATGTTTTATTTTCCAATAAAACAGTAAATAAACATAGAAATTATGATTGCCGTACCAACTCTCAAACTGCCATATTCCGATACAAAATCCAACGAAATATAGACACCAAATTTTAATTTATGGTTACTAGGAAATAGCATCAGTCAACCCTAGATGCTTATCTTTGCTAAACCTCCAAATTTACAAAGATACGAACGTTATAAAAGCAAGCACTGTAAACGGAGGGGTTTCCCGTGCATGGTAAAAGCTAATTACATGATTATGAAAAATATATTTTTATCAATACGTAGTAAATTTAACATAAGCCAACATCAGTCAGCAACCTCCAAACACTGTTGATGTCAACTTGGTCTAGGATAGCATTTCACAATTTACAGGTGATGAAGAAGATTATCGGCTACAGATCATGCAAATTATTATACTAGAGCAGTGGTGCTGAAACTTTTTTTGGCCCATGCCAGAATGTCAATCCCCCCACCCCTTCTAAAATCGTCTGCCTCAAAATGTGCATTCCAAATATGAAACGAAATACTAACACAAACACACACGCCAGCGCAGAGAAAGCCAAGCGTGATCAGTCATAAGTGCGGACCGATGCACACTGCCTTTTGTAAAGCCAGTTTGAGCTTGCCAATCTGTGGTCACAACGCCCCCCCCCCCCCCGAAACTCTGATGTTTCTCCCAGGGGGAATTTCTGGTTGAGAACCTCTGTACTAGAGGATATAAGATAATAAGTAGAGGTAAACAAGACGAAAAAGGAAGATAATAAGAATAGAGGGAGAAGGTGAACAAGAACTAGGGAGGGACTGTATGGAAAATTGCTCTATATTGTTCAATGCAGTAAATAGGTGCTCAATTTGTTATACACGTTTTCAATTGGAGGTGGATGATCAACATAGCAAGCCCTCTGGCCTCGAGTTTTTCTCTGCGGACGGACAGCAAAGCGCAGCGCTTTTTCTTATACAGGATAGCAGGACACCGAAAAATAGATCTAGTTCTTTCGGTGGTCTACGGTAGGCTATAATGCTGTATGTGAGCTGGATTTTGACCGGCCCATAAAAGTTGTTTTTAATCACTGCCCGGTGGTGGCCTGTCCTGCAAAAACATTGTTGAATCCCAGATGCACGATTATGGCTAACTTTAACCATAAATAAAATAAAAATACAGAGTCTGGGGAGTGAGCAACTGTGAGGCAGGGATGTAATTTGTAAGAATACAGCTGTTATGTTTGACAATTGGAGGGTGGATGATGTCAATAATTGCCATTTATTCCTTGAATAAAAATTTCCTAGTTTTCTTGAATACTTATTTTTGATGTATTTCCCAGTTTCTATGAAAATACGTTGATGTGATTGTTTTGCTCCACTAGAAGAAGTTTTTTTATTATATTAACTATAGCAATGAGTTTGTATAAATTAGTACATTGATATTTAAAGTAGTAAAACACCTTTTCGCAAATTTTATCCATCTCTATAAAATTAAATGACGTCTGATTGCAGTGTTGTCAAACTTCTTCCTGTGGAGAATGTATATGTTATTTTCTTGTTGTATGGGCACATGCCAGTAGTTTGCTTGCCTTCTGGACGAAACCTTTTTTTTTGTATGTTGGGTTACGATTAAACAACTTAATGTTTGTGTTCTAGTTGATGGTTTGTTACGTAACCCTGTAGTTTTGTAGATGTGACAACTGTGCTATCCAATATACTCCTCGAGTTTTCCAGGGTGAGAACATGAAGCTCTGCCTGTTTCGCAGCATACTCCAGAAAGGCAAGTTGAGAGAAGAAGTTCTCAAAAATCCAGCCCCATCACCTCGTGAACTGTCGTCGTGATTGCAGTATTTCTTCATAAGAATATTCTGAAATCCCCTTTTTTTGCCATTTGTTTTCCTCTATCGAAGTAACGTAACGTTTTGTCAATTTTTGCAGTAATATGTTTAATGTTTTCTTGCTTTTAATGTAACTTGATGATTGTTGTGTCCTTTAAATATTAATTATATGTGTTAAACTTTTAAATGCGTATTTGTGAACCTGTGTGGCATCACCCAAAAGAATTGGTAGGAAATATAGTTGATTGTTTCTCAACTGCACTTTTTGTTGGAAAGAATATAATGTTTCTGACTTCATGGTACATTTAAGCAAGTTAGTAAACTCCTCAGCACTGTAACTTTGTCTCATTCAAAGCTAGGCAGGAGGGCTTAAGGTTGAATGAAATCGTACCGAATGTGGGCCTAAAACTTTAAAGTTTCACCACATTCTTTGCTAGTTATAGTAGTACTTTTGCTTGGTCCTTCGAACGAACCGGATGCCATAACGATTCACAAAGGATTTTTGGATGTTAAAGATAATTTACGATAAAGTTCACGTTGGTGATGGATGGCTATAAAGTCATTTTAGTGTAGCTGGCACGTGTCCAAAGTTATTTGGTGAGCAGGGTAAGGTATTGAATTACTGGAGTGTTTTGCTAAGTAATCTGTTGTTTATGGAACATTATTGTTCGTATTTAGTGATCACTCTGTGAAGAAATTCTTGTTGAATTTCGTAGCCATTTTTGAACTTAGGTTTTCGTGACCAGATTTATTTTTGTGAAGTGATGATTACTTGAAGTGTTTTACAACTAATCTATTGTTTATGGAACATTATTGTTCGTATTTAGTGATTACTCTGTGAAGAAATTCTTGTTGAATTTCGTAGCTATTTTGAACTTAGGTTTTCGTGACCAGATGTATTTTGTGAAGTGATGAAGAGCACGTGGTCAAATTATCTATCATTCAGTGAATGTTATTCGACCTATGAATAAGATTAGTTATATTTTCAATCGGGTTTAGAGAATTTGCCATACATTTTGATATTTGAGCAAGTTTTTATTGATCCATTAACAAGAAAATGGATTCCAAGATTAGGGTAGTTATTGAAAGGGAAATTATTTCTTACAAGATTTGCTTGATGAGACAGATAACTGCATTGGTGATACTGATACACCAAAATCGACCCTTGTAATGTATGAACGTTGTCTTATTGAGGGTCTGCACGACGTTTTGAAGACAGTTGGTCGCAGAATGTGACGATTATTTCACAGGATAGTGAATATGATAGTTTATGTCGAAGTTATAGAGCAATAACTAGATGTGTAAGGAAAGCTATTGCTACTGCACAGAAAAAACTATGAGCGAGATTGACACGGGAGATATAAATCAACAGCCCGCTTTGCCTCCTCCTTCGGCTCCCATTAACCTCTCCCTCCCCTAAACTCCCAGCAATTAAGATACCTGAATTTAGCGGTGGGGAAGAACAATGGCTTACATTTTGGGATATATTTAACAGTTTAGTTCACGATCGTAGGGATATTTCCAATGTGATTAAGTTTTCTACCCTCAGAGCTAGTTTAAAGGATAACGCCTTATTTAAAGCCATAGAAGGTTTGCCTGTCACTAATGCCAATTATTCAGTATTATTCAGACCCCAAGGAGAAGTATGATAATAAGGAAAATTGAAAACGTAGACTTATGTCCAAATTAACGCATTTAGTCCCTCCCAGTCATACAATAGAGGATTTGAACACTTTCAAATTGGAATATGAGAAGATTATCTTACAAAATGAACACATTGAATTTAGATGTAGAGGCCATGAACCCATTTTCTCTAGTATAATATATGAGAAATTATCACCTGAAACACGTAAGGCTATAGCTAATAAACAATAGTATGTCTCTTGATTTAAAGCAAATTTCCTCAGGTTTGAAATATGTTTGTGAATTAATGGAATTTTGTTACGAAGGTGAGAATTCTAATAAGAGAAAAACGTGATCAGGGTAACTATTCTAAAGTGATTCCTCAAATGTGCAAAAACGTGCAGAGAGCACAACAAGCAACAGTAAGCCTAGTAATAGTAGTTCTTACCATAATTTGTGTTTTGCTCGTCGAACCATGCCTCTCGCGATTGTAAGACTTTCAAAACTATTGATAGTAGAGGGACAGAGTTAAATATTTAAGATTGTGCTTTGTTTGCCTCAAAGGAGGTCATTTATTCTCTGAATGTAGAAACAAACCGAAATGTAATATATGTGATGGCCTCATTACCTGATGATTTGTAAGAAAACAGAAAACCTGTTAATCCTGCTCCACCAAAGTTGAGTAAAATAGTACTAATGTTAGTAAGTCAAATGTTAATTCTGGGAAATCTCATAATGATTCTAAGGTGCTGTAAGCAAAGGTGATTCCCAGTAGTTATGACTGCTTCTTTGGGTATTGATCATTCTCAGACTAATAAGATTTCTGTTTCTGACTGCTCTTCCTACTGCTAACGTAATTGTGTCAGGGAATGGACATCGTTCCTTTGGGAGAGCACTCTTTGATTCTGGTGCACAAAGAACGTTTATTGCAACGGAATTAGCTCATATGTTTAGTCTACCGTCCATAGCAACAGTAGCCTTAAAGGTAAAAACCATTTGGCAGTGATGCCATGGAAGTCAATTGTAATATAGTAAGAGTTGTGGTGAGACTAGGTAAGATCTCGTACTGTCATTAATGCCATTGCATTCGATAGAGTTAATTCAGAATTTATTCTCCAGGTTTAAGTAAGTCAGCTGCGTTCTTGACGAGTAAAGGCATAAAATTAGCAGATAATGATTTAAATTCAGATGAAGTGAATGGTATAGAATTGATCATTGGAGCTGATTACTATGGAAAATTCATTCACAACAGAAATTTGCTCTGGAATACAGATATTGAATAGTTCTGGTGGTGCACTAATTTTTGACCTCTTCCTAGTTGGTCTTATGACAACGTAGAATCTAATGAGATTACTACATCAAATGTATGTTGTTCAAGAATAAGTAGAGGAAATCCTATTAATTTTGTTGTGAAGTTAGAAAATTATGGGATTTAGAAAGTGTTGGTATCCGTCAATCTGAAATTAGTCCTGAAGAAAGAGAATCAGTTAAGTGTTTTAAGGATAAAGTAAAAAGGGTTGACAATAAGTATGAAGTGTCCTTGCCATTTAAAGATGAAAGTAGACCGCCTGTTAACTATAGAATAGCCATTGGTCAAATTAAATTCCTCGCTACATAGATTCGAATCTGACCCCTCCTTGTATGCTCATTATGATAAGATTATCCAAGATTACGTTCAGTCTGGGTTTATAGAATTAATTCCTCAGGCTCCCCTATTATAGGGCATTATTTACCCCACCATGCTGTATTGAAGGATTCAGAAACAACTCCATTCGAATAGTTTTTAATGCTTCTTCCAAGGCTAAAGGAGAACTTTCCTTAAATGATTGTTTATTAACTGGTCCTCATTAACTACTAAACTTTTTGATGCCCTGTTGAGTTTCCGTACAAACCCAGTAGCTGTGATTTCAGATATCAGTAAAGCCTTTTAAGGATAGGCATTTCACCTGACTGTCGTGATTATTGCAGATTTCTATGGATAACTGATCCCTCCGATTTGAAGTCTACTGTAACTACCGGTTTTGTGTAGTTTGTTTGGAGCTACATGCTCCCCTTTCTCTTGCAGCAAACCCTTTTGCATCATTTATCTTTACATGATAATCCCCCTTGCATCATCTCTGATGAAGAATTTCTATGTAGATAATTTTAGTAAAACTTACAAGGATGTGTCAGTCTTGATGGATGAGTATCCAGTAATAAATGAGATTCTTGAAGATGCTATATGCCTCTACAAGAATGGGTCAGTAATGATTCACAGTTTAACAGAACCATAGATGTTATCAAAGAAAGAGTGAACGTTTTGGGTTTAGAGTGGTATCTAACACAAGATGAGATGTCACTGAAGGAAGTAAATTGTGAGTATAATGGACCTTTAACCAAGCGAAAGGTTTTATCAGTAATAGCTCGAATGTTTTGATCCTCTAGGATTATTGTCACCAATACAGTGTGAGAGGTAAATATTTTCTTAAATGTTTTGTGGAGTAACCTACGGGTGGGATGACCTTTGCCAGAATCATTATGTTCAAGGTTTGATGAAATTTGCAAGTGTATTAGAAATGTAGAAAGTTTAAAGTTTCCTAGGTTTGTTGTACATCCTGAAGGTTCCCACTTACATGTATTTTGTGATGCCTCTAACAAGGCATATGGAGCTGCTGCCTATGTGATTGATTTCAAGAGAGAAGTGTAAGCAATTTACTGGTCAGTAAGTGTAAAGTTGCACCAAACCTAAACAGACTATTCCGCGTTTGGAATTGACAGCCTTGTCATGGGTGAGGCTTGCTGGAAGATTAATGCAGAATGATGATTTGAGATTGAGTTCTTGCACTCTAGAGTGACTCCATGGTTTCTATTTGTTGGGTGAAGAACATAATAAGTAAAATTCCCTATGTACGAAACAGAGTCACTGAAATTAATGAATTCAAGTTTCTACGGTATACCCCCCCTCTAAGGATAATCCAGCTGATATTCTATCCAGAGTAGTACTAGTAAAGATTTAGCTATAAAAATTCCTTATGGTGGAATGGCCCTAAATGGCTTTTTAACTGGTGATTATCCCCAATCTTTAGCTACAGAAACTGTGCATGTTAATGAAATTCTTTCAGAACCTAAGTTTGTTAACCCTCCAACCCCATTAATTGACATCCCACGTTACAGTAATTTAAGTAAGCTTAAACGTATCATGAGGTCAATATTGCTTTTTCTTAATAAATGCAGTAAAGGTTCTAAGTTTGTTGTTAATGAAATGAAAGCACTTGTCCTCCTTGAACAGAAGCAACATTTTCTACTACCAGAATGTACCTCTGTGATAAGAATTCACATGGAGTGTCCATGGATATTAAGAATTTCTGTAATCAGTTGAACTTATTTGTTGATGAGAAAATCTAATTAGGTCTCAGGGTCGCATGAAAAACGCTTTCATGTCTTATGATACTCAGTGCCCAATGTTTATTGCCTTCCAGAAGTTATTTAACAGTGTTGATAGTTGAACATTTGCATAGACATCATCACCATTGTGGTGTCAATTCTGTACTGGTATTGTTGAGAGAAACTTTTTGGGTACCGAAAGCACGACAAGTTATCAAATCAATTCTGTCAAAGTGTGTTTTGTGTCAGAAGTTAACCAAGAAACGGTTGTGTTTGCCTCCTCCTCCACCATTACCCACAGAAAGAGTGAGATATGATAGATCTTTCCAATCAGTAGGAGTTGATTATACTGGTGCTATTAATGTTTTTGATCATGAGACTGGCTTGGAGGAGAAGGTCTTTATATGTCTATTTACCTGTACTACGAGCAGGGCAGTTCATTTTTGAATTGACTCATTCCATGACTGCTTCCGATTTCCTACTGGCTTTTTCGACGCTTTGTAGCATATCATTCTCTGCCGAGTCTGATTATATCTGACAATGGTAGGAATTTTGTTGGATTTAATAATTTCTGAAGGAAATTATGGATGTACTCTAAAATGTATATTTGATTTAAATTTTTTGATGTGTTAAGATGGTCACAGCTGCATAGCGTTATTCAATTGAATGGTGCTCCTGGGGTTTGCAGTTATGATTACTTCTAATTATGATTCTTTCTTGGGAGAATGTCCAAAAATTGCCATTTATTCCCCTTTGAATAAAATTTCCAGTTTTCTTGAATACTTATTTTTGATGTATTTCCCAGTTTCTATGAAAATACGTTGATGTGATTGTTTTGCTCCACAGAAGAAGTTTTATTATATTAACTATAGCAATGAGTTTGTATAAATTAGTACATTAATATTTAAAGTAGTAAAACACCTTTTTCGCAAATTTATCCATCTCTATAAAATTAAATGACGTCTGATTGCAGTGTTGTAAACTTCTTCCTGTGGAGAATGTATATGTTATTTCTTGTTGTTGTATGGGCACATGCCAGTAGTTTGGCTTGCCTTCTGTAGAAGTGACGAAACCATTTTTTTTTTTGTATGTTGTTACGATTAAACAACTTAATGTTTGTGTTTTTAGTTGATGGTTTGTTACGTAACCCTGTAGTTTTGTAGATGTGACAACTGTGCTATCAATGGACTGCTCCGAGTTTTCTTCCAGGGTGAGAACATGAAGTTAAGATGGCCTGTTTCGCAGCATACTCCAGAAAGGCAAGTTGTAGAGAAGAAATTCTCGTAAAATCCAGCCCTTCACCTCGTGAACTGTCGTCGTGATTGCAGTTATTTCTTCATAAGAAATATTCTGGTTTTCTTTTTCTTGCCATTTATGTTTTCCTCTATCGTAACGTAACGTTTTGTCAATTTTTGCAGTAATATGTTAATGTTTTCTTGCTTCTTAATGTAACTTGATGATTGTTGTGTCCTTTAAATATTAATTATATGTGTTAAACTTTTTAAATGCGTATTTGTTGAACCCGTGTGGCATCACCCAAAAAAGAATTGGTGCAGGAAATATAGTTTTTGATTGTTTCTCAACTGCACTTTAGTTGGAAAGAATATAATGTTTTGACTTCATCATGGTACATTTAAGTAAGTTAGTAAACTCCTCAGCACTGTAACTTGGTCTCATTCAAAGCTAGGGCAGGAGGGCTTAAGGTTGAATGAAATCGTACCGAATGTGGGCCTAAAACTTTAAAGTTTCACCACACCTGTATTAGAAATAAACATTATGTCTGGCAGGAGGATGGCTGGTTTGGTGTAAAAGTTGATCTGAGCAACTGCCTGAGGCAGGGATGTATTATGTCTCCATGGCAGTAAATGTAAGAATAAAGTAGCTGTTATGTGGGATAACGAGGAAAAACCACAGAAGCAAGTAAAAGAGCTTTTAAGAGAAAAGAAAGTAAACTTTAACAAGAGCAAGACTGGGTTTGGAATCAAGGAAGACAGAGTGTTGATATGGATGATGAAAGTATACAGAAAGATGGTTGATTTTTATACCAATCTGGGAGTAGACATAATGAATGATGGTGGATGTTGAATGTAAATGAAAAAAAGGAATGTTGAATTTTACGGTTTACAGAGTATATGTGGAATATAAAAAAAGAATGATAAGGGTTAGAAATGCTATATATAGGAAAAAATGGCCAAAAGGCTAACACAGGAGAGAGAGGATGGATTAGAACAAATATGACGGGCTGCCTGCTGTCATTAATTAATGGCCTGTGCTGGCATAAGCAAACTTAGTATAAATACATAAAAAATTACTCAAACAAGTTCGCTTATGTCAATTTGTTAATGTACTCTACCCGCAGGGTTTAAAATGACGAACATGAGACTTTTATTTCATCATCATCCCTTACTCACTTACTGCCCTGGCTACTGCCATTGCCGATTTGGACTTTGACCACTACGTACTTCACCCGATTTTGGGTAAAGGTATAGGTCAGCTCCGCACGGCACTCTTGTACCAATCATACCCACGACCATCACCGGCTCAGGGTATGTGATCTTTATGTAATCCATTAGCCTACTTACTGAAATAATTTATAGGCCTAGTCCACTGTAGCGTAGTGTGATTATGGCCGGCCTCAACTAGATACATTGTACTTTGGCAAATTCTCCTACGAAGATAAAACATTTCAGACATTTTCGTTGCATAGTTGCGTAGTTTATGATAAGGGGATTATGAGCAAGCCTAGACTTTATCGTATTCATGCAAGCTCAGGCGTAATAGTCGATTTATAGATTAGACCTAGATGTGAGTATGAGAAACTTTTGCTTTATACGCTTAGTCAAAGATGACATTGAAGAAACTTTATACTGTATCATTTTATCAATTTAGGGCCGAAGTACCGCGGTGTTATCTTTTAAGGTTAGTCTAGTATATGGATATTTGGCTGCACTTAATAAAAACATTGAAACTGGATCCTGGAAAACTGCTCACCATTGCTCGAGGGTACCGTAAGGATTACTTCTGGGTCCCTCGCTATTTCATTCTGGAAATGTAGGCTAAAACAGGCTAAGCCTATTCTTGCTCACATTTTCCAATGACATTGGCACATTTGGGTAGCCCAGGCCTGGTTAAAACGTTATAGGCCAACCCAGGCAGGAGAAATGGTTGGTAAAATTTAATTTTGTCTCTAATTGCCCTTCCATTCTGGAAGTGTCGCGTGAATTGCACACAGGTCTATTGATCTTTAACTAACACATCTCATGAGTTGCTTTGCCCTTTCTAACCTATCCTAGGTGACTGTGACCCTAGCCTAGAGGGAAAACTCCCCTCCCCCCCCCAACCTCAATTATTTTTGGCGCCGGGGAGCTACTATATAGTTCTACCTTATTTTCTTTCATTGAATCCTGAAATGGATATCTGGTAATTCTTGCAGGTCATGCATGATGAGCTAGACTATGGCAATTGACGTTTTCCTATATTTTCTTTTCTTTATTGGAATTAAAGTAGGTATTTTGTCGGCCGGCTGTAACTAAGCAGTCATTGACCTTTGAAGACACGCTTGAATTGGCCTAAGGCAGGTAGGTCTAAGACCATTTCAGCAGCAATTTCCCCACCCCCTCCATAGCTCACGGCAAAATTGTAACCAGGAAACACCTAAAAATACCAACATAATGCACCCCTAGAGGTGTTTACAAATTTACAATTTTGCCCTATTAGCTATGGAGGTGGGGGCGGGATTAGCGAATGCCAGCTTAGACCTAACCTGGCAAGTTAGGGGTAATTCAAGTCGTAGTCTTCAAAGGTCAACTACAGTTTAGTTACATCAAGCCGACAAAATATTACTTTAAATTCTTGTAAAGCAAGTAAAATAACATAGAAAACGCCAGGTGCCACAGTCTAGCTCACTCTGACATTTGCTTCCAGAATTACCGGATATCTTAAGACTTTTGAGTTCCATAGGCCTGCCTAGGGTCATCCCCCCCTTTTCTGCCATGCTGACTTTGAAAAGCGCAGGTGATGAACGGTTTCGAAGACAGTCCTGCTGCATTAGAGATGGCAGACATGAGTTCTATTTCTTTAATGATTCCACAGTGGACACATTAGTTTAACAGAATGGGTCAGTCTTGCATTTTGTGCATCTCGTCATTGTAATTTTTATAGTAAATAAAGGTAACCTTTATCGTGAAACCTACAGGAACACTCCCAGCCTACCTCTGAAACACTGAGAGGCTGAAGTGGTATATCATGAAGAGAGTGAGAGCAGGTAAAAATATAATATTGCAAGAGACCTAAGGAAGTTGTGTTTGTGTCCAAACAACATAACAAAATTTGCTAAACTTGCATGTGCAACAAGCCATTAGATAGCCTGGAAGGTCCTTATGCATGTACAAGGAGACTGTTTGATGCAAAAAACTTAACTTAGCTCACTGAGAGCAGTGCTGGCTAAACTCGTATAAATTACACAATTAGAACGGATGGGAGGATAAAGGACATTAGAACCTGTTAAAACTAGTCTAAATGGAAGACATATGAACTTACTGTGTCTTGTGATGGTAGGGTTTAACTTAGCCCTAAGAGGTCAGAGCAGTTAATCTTTATTAACGGTATGATGTGTCTGAGATCATTATGACAGAAAAGTTTCAAGAGAAAATAGTTAACAAGTCTAGCAAAAGAAGGGTAACTAGATTTCATAAATGAAGATTAATGTTCATAAGCACTTACGAAAGGCAAACAGTAAGATGCAAATAACTGAGTCAGAGTTCTTAAAACATTAAATACCATATTGAAGTGTGTTTGGGTTATGTTAGGTGAAGTGGAGTAGCATCTGACAGCTAGTTGGTATAGCAGTCACCTGTCATCAGGTTGTTCAGAACTGTCTCTAGACAGCCAAAATGATGATATAGATCTGTAGTTATAACCTGTAAAGGGTTTATTCCCCGGTTACATATAATATTTTACCCCTTTCTTAATACTGATGGCCTTGGGTCAAACTATAGGATTTTGTTGAAATGTAAAGAACCTTTTCAAAAGTGAGAAGATTTAATTTAACATATATTTATTTTTCAGGACTACTATACGTGTTGAGGACCAGTTCTTTTCCAAACCCAGCTTATTCAGAAAGTTCATTCCTGTTGCTCCTCGCTTTGTAAGCTAAGCAGCATGAGTTCTACCTCACAGGTAGGTGCATTGTTTGACAAATGGAGATACTGTATTTAGATTGATTTAATAATGCTGTGCTTTTGTATTTAAATTTGATTGAATTGTACACATTACCAAGAGTTATCCTTTCCTTCTCTCTCCATTACAGGACGGTGTTATGTTGTCTGTTAATCCACTGTCCTGTCTTCATGACGAACCAGTTTCCATAAAGGTATCAGGCTTGAAGCCAGGTCAGGATGTCACTCTTCATTCATCTATGAAGGATGTTCGGAATGTCCATTTCATGTCTTATGCACATTACAGGTAAAAATGCATTCTGTTTACTGTATATGGAATCAAGAAAGTGTTGTATTCTTTGCGATATGTTTGATTCAAATTTAAAGGTTGTGAGTTTTCTCCTTTCTCTTGTCTTGTGTACTTTGTAGGCTACTCTGGTTACTCTGGTGTGAGGGTCAAAGCTGTGTTTACACCATTATAAGCAGTGCCAAGCTTATTCTAAGTGAAAACATGTAAGGAAAAGGAAGATATTTAATTGCCACATTGAATGAAATGACTAATAGTAACCAATTTGTGATTAATATAGTGTACAAGGTTTCTGATGGTAAATGTATCGAATCTTTTTCAGTCATAATAGAGAGCATGGTATGCTCATTGTCACGTATCCCATCGTTATCTCAGGTCAAGGATAGGTATGTTATAAGCTGCTTCTTCATCCTGGATGGCTAAAGCTCCTCATTCACCATATTCAAAAGCAGAAAATTATTCGTTACAAAATTGCTTAAACCCCCAAGATTTGATGTTAAATGTTTCAACTCTCCTTTATTGTAAGTACAGTAGTCAGTTGAAGGGTGTTGTTTCATCCATGAGTAAAAATAACAAAAGTAATCCAGGATATTGCTTTAAAGAGCACTAAAAGGAGAAAATAAGACTGCTTGTTAGCATATTTCATAATTTTATAACTCAATTTTCTATACAAAATGTGGCAGTGCAAGTTGTCTTCTGTGAACACGCCTCGACCCTCATGCTTGGGTATATCAAGCATAATTTGTGAAGGGAAAACCTGTCAAGGAGGAATTTTTGCATTGCAGTGAGAGCGAGTGACAGTTTTATGTCAATAATGAAAGTTTCCCAACAACAAAAATTAGTTGCAACATGTTTCCCAACAGCAAAAATTAATTGCAACACTGAAATTTTTATCTCTGTACTAACACTTGGAACACTGACAGCTGAACATATACATCAAATATTATAGGGTTTTATAATCATAAATGTATTGATACTTATTGCACGTATGCTGTATTGTATGCAAAATAATTTGTCAATAATTTTAGATGATACAGTTGCAACCAAGCACCATTTACAAACATTTTACTGTCATATGACTGGTATGCCAAGGTCTGGTAATATTTCAGACTAAAGTAAAAAGACAGCAAAGCCTTATCCAAGTCTTAAACTTGAATGTTCTTTCACCAATCTTTAAGCGCAGCAGTAACAGCTTGCCTGAACCCACAGTACCACACCAAAGAATTTACATAAGAAGGGACTTACATCTAACTGCAGTACTCTAACTAGGGAAATGATAAGAAATAATTTCATTTTAGAAGACTGATTTTTGCTGAGACTTCATAGTAAAGAGGAAAGCGTTGTAAACATAACTTTAGAAAGGTCCCTGTGTAGACTGTTGTCCTCTCTTTCAGAGCTGATGGGAATGGTGAGGTTGACGTTGATGTGATGGAATCGCTTGGTGGAGAGTATGAGGGTGTTTTTCCCATGGGTCTCTTTGGATCTCTCGCCCCAGCACCAAATGAATATAAATATACTCGGTTTTTCAAAAGAGATGTTGAAAATCCCAATATTGTAAGTCATTTTTTAAAGTGTGCCTTGTATATTTACATGAGGGGTGTTAACCTTTGTGTATTTTTGTACAGTTCTAGGGGAGATTTGTCCTGGGATTTTTTTTGTGATTGTAATTTCATATGTGCAGCTTGCTAACTCCCAAATCAATAATGTTCGTTTTAGTGAAACATCAACTAATTTTTTTTATTCAATAGTAAAATTGTTGAAATTGGGAAAAAAATTAATTGTATTGTTGGTATCATAATAATCTGGCTTTAGCTCATTTCAGTATACTGTAATAACATAATGGAACCTGATAAAGAATCGGGCTAGAACATCTATGATTTCATTGTAGGATTTAGTTCTCGACCTGTGGAAACGTGCATTGCTAAAGTTATATATTAACTATGTATTTTTTAAGTTGTTCATTAACTATATATTTTTACTTAGGTTACAATAAGCGTGCATGATGGACATCTTAGTGCCGAAACACTGTGTTCACCAGAAGCAAGTAAACCTCTGTCATCTGTTGTTAATGAAAGACACTATATGGCCCCTGGTGTTCAGCGTATTCCAGTGCGTTATGGAAAAGTTAGAGGCTCTTTGTTTTTACCTCCAGGTAAGAAAAGGCTCATAGTTCTTTTAGCAGTTATAGTTTTTGTGTGCATAATTTTTGTCAGATGTGGATAGTGTTGTAGACCTCAAAAAAGTAAGAGACAGTGTCATTCAGAAGTCTTGATCTAAATTGGGGTTCCAGGAGCCTCCAGGAGCCCTTGAGAGTGTTTTATACTCTTCTAAATGAAAGATTGTACTAATCAACTGTACTTAGAACTTATATCATCTTTCCATCACTGTCATAATTGCTTAGAGCAAATGTCATTTTTGTTGGTGGTGACTTTCATCTCTAAATATATCTATATCTGTGTATCTATCCATTTATATATATATATATATATATATATATATATATATATATATATATATATATATATATATATAAATATATAATGTACTAGTGATGGTTGCTTACACTTAAAATATATTTTAAACTACAACCTGATCCAAAGACGGGTGTACTTTTATGCTTTCGTGCTCGTAAGTTTTTGTTCCTGACTTCCTGTTAATGATTTTTTAATCTATGTTTTCTTCAGTTTACCTTAGTAAAATTATTTACTACCTTACTTTCTTAATTTTTCATTTAGCTGTCCTTTTTCCACATACTCGTACAGTGACCTAATCATTTTCACAGATTTATTCCTTCTCAACAGGTACTTGATAAATTTTATAATACAGTACGTATATATATATATATACAATACTCTGTAAATATACACATATACACACAATAATACCTCGATCTTACATAATTCAAGTTGCGCGAATTCACAGATACGCAAACTTTTCATTGGAACCTAACTAATTTCCATACGCGATTTTTTCGCAGACACACAACATTTGTGAATCCATGGGAAACCCTGCAGAAGTGTTTGTTTACATTTTTATGTAATTTATAAGTTTTCAAGCTTTTATGTGTAAATTAAATAACATTAAATAAGAATAATTCTCTCTCTCTCACCAAGATGAGAGAATTTTTATGGTTACATGTATATGTTTATTTGTTTTGTATGATAAAAGATTTACCAAATAATAAGTAATTTTTAATAATAAGATTAAATAATAATAATAATAATAATAATAATAATAAAACTGTAATTACAAAATTTATGCATTTCTATAGTAAATTATGTGATATTTTAAACAAACAAATATAATTTCCCGACCTTTTGTGAAACCTTTGAAGAGAGGGGCAAGGGCAAACTTGTCAAATATGTCAGTGGTTGCCCACAGCATGTCAAAGGATTTCCCTTTTTCCTACATAAATCGTGAATTTCCATCTTTTGACATCTAACGTAAGAATAACCTCTCTCTCATGTTATTCTCTCTGTCTCCGTAATAATTCATAAATAATTTAACTTGATATTTTAAGTAAGGACATCTCTCTCTCTCTCTCTCTCTCTCTCTCTCTCTCTCTCTCTCTCTCTCTCTCTTGTAGTTAGCTCTCACATTGGATACTACTGTATTTCTTTTACTTTTTCCATTGTCCTCCTTCATGGTTATGTTTGTATGTATGTCTGTTTCTATGTGTTCATTGTATTATATTGATAGATTGTTTGTATTTGTCTGTTTTGTCTTTAACAAAAGATTTCCTTTGCAGGTGATGGTCCATTCCCAGGAGTTGTCGATATGTTCGGTACTGCAGGAGGCCTTCTTGAATTTAGGTCGGCTCAGCTTGCTTCCCGAGGCTTCGCATCTCTTGCACTTGCTTTTTTCAATTATGATGACCTTCCCAAAGGCTTGGAAGAGTTTGACATTGCATACTTTGAAGAGGCCGTGGAATATCTGTTGAAACATGAGAAGGTGAGTCTTGTCGTTTTTCCACTTGTTTTTATACATGTGCTTGGTAGAAATATTTTACCTGTAGCAGGCTTGAATATTTTAACATTTTATTTGCTGTCTCCTTTTTCATTTCTATATCCACTTTTGTACTGTGCTTGAAATATTTTCTTGATGTATAATCTGTTAAACTGAAATCAACTGAACTACAGTACATATGACTACCAGAATGGTATTTAAAAAAGTTTGCCAAAATTTACAGGATATATAAATTCCAGTTCAGTAATATGATGCAACAAAAAGACTGGAGGCCCATGAACAGTATGAGTACATGTAATCCAAAAATTTGTAAATGTGACTGATGATGTCAAAACTTTTAGGCATAATTATTGTTCAGAAGTGTACTCAGATAACTAGATGATAACAGTACCGATTGCTATTTTTGTTAATATATAGCAGAGAAAAGTGTTATATTCAGGAGAGAAAATATTCATTACCACAGGACATCAAAATGATGTGAATCTTGAGAAAGAAAATTTGTGAATTTCATTTGCAAGTGGGAAGATAACCTCTGCTCTTACTAGAATTGATGTGAATGTTACATTGTCTTGTCTATGTCAGCCATTGATGGGTTATCACTATTCAGTGTTAATTTGGGGCTTATGGATATATATACATTGTTAAAGTGAAAAATTATTGAAAAATATTGTTCATTAGCTTTGACTGTATTCTGCTAAGACATAATCGCACTGGATATATGCGGATAACAAATAGAAGAAATAGTGCTTGATAAATTACTGGACTATATTGTTTGATTGGAAAATTCATTAAGAAAACACTCCCTGTATCTTAGGAGAGAATGCACAGCCCTCTTCTCTCTATCTCCCTTTGTTTCCTGTTGATATTTTTGTTGAAAACTTGAGTGATACACCTCTTAGGTTGTGTGCAAGGACTTCAGTTATGATGTTAAGGGTGCAAGTTGGATGTTAAGAAGTGAACATGCCTCGCTGAGATAGGGAATCCTCATAAGCAAGATTCTTGCATCTGTGTCAGTCAGTGTCAACAGTTTTGTTTTATGACTGGCCACTGCAAAAGGAAGTTGGAGTAAATTATTGATGTAGGAAGTATTAAGTGGGTCTGGTTCCACAGAGGTGGATCTTATGAAGTTTCAATGGTTGCTTCACTTTGGATTTGGGCCAGCTATTCTGATGACCGAGTTGGGTTTGGGCCAGCTATTCTGACGACCGGAATAAACTTCCAGCAAGATAAATGCCGTCTTTAAGAAGGGAAATGCACAGAAGAGCTCGTCAGGAAGGAGAGCCTATATTCTATCATTGTGCCAACATCCACTATTCTGACAGAGACCAGTTAGAAGAGAATTCTTTGAGATTGGCTGGTCTGTCTTTGGAGCCTCGGGCGGGGAGGGAGACCATAAGAGTAACTCCTTTGAGGACTCACAGCAGCTACCAAAAATAGGTTTTTCCTATGTCAGAACCTGTTTTATCATTACTAATATTAACTAGACCACTGAGTCAAGACACTTGACTGACAGGGATGGCCCATTTCATTTTTTGTTATTAGTAAAAGTTCAAATTTATTTGGTAAGTTATAGGTTTTAAAATGTAAATAATGAAAATCCATGGAAAATGTCCATAATTAGCTTATTTCCAGAGCTTAACATTCACTATTGTTTGAACTCCTAACATGCGTAACTATTAGTGTTGACCTGCATTCTCTGCGTGTTGTAATTCATTAAATATCCACTGGTCTAACGAGTTTGACAAGTTTTAAGGCAGGATAGTATTGCTTCAGTATTGCATTCTTTTCGCTTTGAAGGATGCCATAACCCATGATGGATTTATTTATTTTCATTTGTTGTTGGTTTCATTTTACTTCAAAAACCTGTCCTTCCATACAGACAGTGTTAGTTAGTTAGTTATAAATGATTTGTTTAACCAGACCTCTGAACTCAGTGGGTTTTGGAGATGGTAAATGAGGGGAATGGTTATTTCTGAACTCGATGTAGTATGTACAACTTTTGGTGCTTTGTTGGCATCTTCATTTCCTTTTATGCCTGCATGGTCATGGCTTGACCCATTTCAACATTCACTTCAGCTTTGTGTAGCTAGTACAGTATAATGAAAACCTTGTTTACAAAACCAGTAAGAGTATCTTCTCTCCTAAGATTTGGTCTGAAATAAGTAGGTATTGGAAATAAGACAAAGTCAATTGCCATGCATGTTGGCATATAAGTCAGCCCCTTAAGAAGGTATTGGAAATAAGACAAAGTCAATTGCCATGCATGTTGGCATATAAGTCAGCCCCTTAAATTCTTAGATGTAATTCAGAATAGCTACAGTAGATGTTTGCTCCCAAAATAAAGAAGCATAAACTGTTGACCTACACTGCTGCATTTATGGCCCAAGTGGATGGCATAGGTGGGAGGTGACAAAATTGGAAGAGCAAGGTATTCCACTACCACCAACCAGATTAGAGAAATCCTGCTGAGGTCATAGTAGGTCGTCGTATACCCTGGTAGTTCAAGCCTCACCATCTTACAGTATCCCATTTTCAGTTATTTTCCATGAAACCAAAAATGTTTGATTACCAACTCCCTCTTGTGAATAACCATCCTTCACAGGCTCTGTATATCAGGTTGGTTTCTACTCTTTATCTCTGAGATTTTGAGGTCAACATCATACCTAAAAACTAAGTACAACTTGTTTTCAAACTTTCTTACTTTGGCAGTCTGATCTTTGTGATAAAAAGAAAAAGCAGGAAGATAGAGATCAGTCTTCTTAAGAAGTTCCTTTTGTCATTTTTTAGAGATCAGTCTTCCTAAGAAGTTCCTTTTGTCATTTCACCTGAAATCTCTCATTCTCAGTGGAAACGAAGTCTCCTCTATTCTTCCAAGGTAACTGTTTGTCATCCTAGAAATCCCTTCATTTTATGTGGAGACAAATTCGTCTAGTGTGGTTGCTTCTGTTTCAACTTCAAAATTTTCATTCTGGTCTTGTCCATGTTCACATCAACGTTTTACCAAATTGAATTTATGTCCAAAAGCACTTGGGCAGTGGGCTTTTCTTAACTGTGAGCAAGACAACAGTGCTTTTCCTTGTCACTTCGAAGGATTTTGAATATGGCATCTTAGGAATTCACTTCAGCCTGAAGAAATCAAACCTCATGCTTGCCCCAGCATTCTCTTTACTGGGGATGAAAATTGACTCCATCCACTCTGATATGCCTTTCCCATGAGAGAACAGAAAAGTACTGGTCCTTTACCAACTTCCTCTTTGAAAACGGCCTCAACCCATGTTTTATGTTCAGTGTAAACTCTACAGATCCATTGCAACACTTTAGGCCCTCCTGCTATTAAGGTGAGACACTTTTGTACACTGTGGTTTAGTAACCATTTGGAGCGTTCTAAAAGTACTGAATAGTGACTTTATCATATAGATGGTGTTTATTCATATATATTTAATTTTGATTTTCATCATACAGATGGGTTTTATTCATGTTCATTTCTGATTTTCATTACAACAATCAGCTCATTGATTACAAGCATCCCTTTAATTAATTTATTGATTACAACCTCTTTAATAACAAAGCTTCCTCCTTGTATGATAATGCATAAAATCCAAGTATGTACCATCCATGCACTTTAAACTGATGGTTATAAATCATCCACTGGTCTTGGTTTTGTTGCCTTATCTCCTCTGATATGGAAGCTGAGTTGACATAACTTGTTATGATTTCATTTGACAGCAGAACATTTATTTACTTGCATAAGACCACCACATGTTTTGAGCCTTTCAAAGGTTATGGCCTTAAGATCTGTTCCTAAATGAGATGTGAAAATAGAGTAAGTTGAAGAAATTGGACAACTAGGTGGGAAAAGACCACAGGGAATGGATGAATCTGATATCAGATGAAAATTCAGGTGAAACCATTAAAAGTCATCCATTTTCCTCATCGTCTCCAAATACGTGCAATGTAAAGGGCTTTTGCGAAATTCTGCCAATCATGTCATATCTGTACTTTCACACCCACAAATCTCTGTTCATTTCCAGCTTTCTGTCTCTTAGTTCTCAGCTTCCAAATAAAAGAAAAAAAATGTTTGGATTGCTAGATAGAATTTTTTTTACATAAGGCTGTTAGAACAAATAAAAACAGATTTGACCAGTATATTGAATATTGAAGAAATATGAATAAAAGATGTACTGTGGTGATTTGCCTGAGAGTTGGGCATACCAATTTAACACGTTGTTACTTAATCTCCATCTCTCCTGATTCAGTTCCTTAAGTTAAGTATACCTTAGTTTAACCAGACCACTGAGCTGATTAATAGCTCTCCTAGGGCTGGGCCGAAGGATTAAATTTATTTTACGTAGCTAAGAACCAATTGGTTACCTAGCAATGGGACCTACAGCTTATTGTGGAATCCGAACCACATTATAGCGAGAAATGAATTTCTGTCACCAGAAATAAATTCCTCTTATTCTTCATTGGTTGGTCGGAGATTCGAACTTGTAGCCAGCAGAGTGCTAGCTGAGAACGGAACCCACTCGCCCAACGAGGAACTTTGATTCAGTTCCCATTGGTATAGAATGGAATACAACATTACTTAAGAATATATTTCATTTTATTGTAATTTCAGTCAAGAGTGAATGACTAACTTTGGAAACAAACTCTCTGAAAGAATATTTTCAGAACCTGTATTTTTGGCTTATCCATCTTTTTGGTTTTTGAAGATTTTTATTTTATAATTCTTAAGAGCAAATTCATAAGATTGCCCCACAAGAGTCAAGAATTTTTAATCGTTGGTGTAGGTAAAATACTTTTTGAGGCTCATTAACTAACCACCCTTGTAGATGAAGTGTTGTGAAGACCTAAGAGCATCACTTTCCTGTTTAGCAGAAATTCGGCAAAGGTAAAATAAGAGGCATATGTAATGTTTGCAGAGGAATACTTTGAAAGTTTTTACGGTTCATAAGTAACAACTTTTTTTCTGGGATTGCTTTCATCCCAGCTCTCCAAAATTTATTACAATACAGTATTGTGAGTATTACTGGCTGGACTTAACTTGGTGTTGGTTTAGGAATATCAAAAGATAAGATTGTGAGGCCTCCTTTTGCAGGAAGGAGTAAAAAGTCTGTCCAAGAAGAAACAGAGCTTTGAAACAAGTTAACTGCATTATTTAAAACTTTAAATAATTTGTCATCTAAAATACTGTACTACTCTTAATTGCTCTGAAGTATGTTGTTTGGGGATTGGCACATTGGGCTCACATCATTTTTACTGTCTCTTGTAGTTTGAAATGAAAATTACTCTGTCTGGAGAAAGAAAGTGTCTGGAGGCATTCAGATGAGAAAGTGCTGTTGATTGTCCTCCTTTGTTTTTGATATGACAGGAAGGTTCTGGCTTTTGTTCATGTAGAATTCTGAGGTTTTCCTTATTATTAAACAACCACCAGGTAGCTTTATATCTATGCCAAAATTGTCTTGAAACCATTGTCAAAGTAACAGATAATACATGGCAGCCCATGTTTCAAAACATAGACATTCAGACTGCTTTTCCTCTTATCATTTTGGAAACAGCTTTGGTAAAGGTTCACAGATGATATGCTTATACAGTACCCCTGTGAGTGCCAAAATGTATTTTATGAATATCAGGAAGCCATTAACGGGAGTACTGGAAATGACTCGGCAGAAAACCACATTCTGTTTCTGCTGTGCTCTCGAGTAACGTCAGGGGTTTGCTGCAGCTTTTGTTTACTGATTTTTTGTTGTATGGCTGGGTTTCGGTGAAGTATTATCGCTTATTTGAGTAGCCTTCAAGCCTTAATAGCTTTCAGAATCATTTTTTCTAGTTCTTTGGTTATTATTATGTCTGATTCAAGTTCACATAGTTCCCTATTGTAGTGAAAATTGCAAAACCAGATTAATCAAATGGTCAAATGATTCTCATACAATTTGCAGTAAGTGTAGTGGGCAGAAATATAGCAGGGAGAAAACTTGTGCTAAATGTAATGATTAGCAAGAGTAGAAGGTACTTGATCTCAACCAGACAAGTTAGAGAGGGATAGGAAAAGGAAAGCGGCCTCTAGAGCCTAGAAACGCGCTTCCCTTAGCGTAGTATTGTACCCTAGCCTAGGTTAGAAGATAGCTCTGTTATTCCTTCTTCCCCTCTTCCTAATTTTTCTCCTGCTACTAGCCCTCCTACTTTTAATCCACCTACTCCCTCGCCTGGCTTCCTAGCTTCCAAACCCGATGCCATTGCCAGTCTAGAGTCTAGGTTTCACAAGAAAATTATCCTACTAGTGAATACAGTGGTGGAGTTAGGTGCATCACTGAAGGTGTTTGTGGGAAAACATATTCAGACGGTGCCACTTCCCGCAGAGTGACAAGTGATAGTGTTGTGCAAGTGGAGGAGGTGACTACTCATTCGCCGGTTCTCCTAGACCAAGGTCACTGAACCTGGGAGAAGACATACCGAAAGTCCAATGGAGGCTGATGTGGTTGGCCCAGGAGTAGTTGCCCCCTCAGTTGAACCTGTTGTGTGTTCCCAGGTATCGGCAGACAGCCACTGGAAAGGCGTCTTGACAGGAGAAAGTGTAACCCAACCCAGGGAGAAGACATGCCGGAAATCCAAGGGAGGCCGGTGGGGTTTGCCCATTGGTTGGTGTCCCTTCAGTCGAAGCTGTTGCACGAATATCCCGGGCTTCGATAGACAGCCACTGGAAAGGCATCTTGGATGTGCACCAGTTGTCGTCCAACTCTCAAGACTCCAGCCCAGACTTGGAAGTGCTGCAAGCGCTTTCTAGATTCGTCTTGTCCATTGAAGAGGCATGCAGGAGATGCTTGCCACTCTTCTCCGCTGCCCAGTTAGTGGTTTAAGGAACCGGGCGCAGTCCTAAACCTTCCTGCAGTGCATGGGACAGTCCTGAGTATTTCTCTCCTAAGCATACTTTTGTTGGGCACCAATATTTGGCTCCCAAGCACCCAGCAATCCATTCTAGGTGTTCATTGTCTTTGTTCAAGTGTCCGCCGCCAGTTTCTGGGCGCCTGGTGCCAGCTCCCAAGTGCTCAGCATCAGTTGTAAAGCTCCTGGCACCCATTTCCGAGTGCCTGGCGGCAGATCCCAAGTGCCCGGTGCCAGCACCTGAGTGCCCAGCGCCAACTCCTAAGTATTAATGCATTCACCAAGCGCCCATTTTCAACCGCAGATCTCCTAGCGTAGGCAGCTCTCCTTCAATAATTGCATGTGAGCTTTCCACCCCTTTTTTTGGCTCCAGCTAGCCTCTGGTCTTGCCTACCTCAACCTTCCTGATGAGGGGCCATCCAGATGACAGAACTAGCTCCCCCCAGTTGTGTTTTCCTCTTCTTCTAGGAAGGCACTCAAAGAGATTGCAGTTTGGTTTTCTGCTAAGAGGGAGCAAGTTAAGGCTTCCTTCGTCTTTCCTCCCTCATACTTAATCTGTAGGAGGTTTCTTTTCTAACACCACTGGGGAAGCTCCTTCTTGATGCTCAGTGTTTTTGTCGGCAAAAATTGTTTTTCATCAGCAGAACGTGACCTCCTTGTCAAAGACCTCTTGAGTTGTTTGAAGCTTTCAGTTTCTGGGATTGGATGGTGAGAGTGCTGGCCAAGATTGAAGATTGCATGATTTATTGGAGACTTCGCCTCAGACTGGCTAGGAGTCTTTTCTTGTGCAAACAAGACCATCAGGGATGGCTTTCTTGAACTTGCAGCGCTTTTCTCTTTTTGGGGGTTTTGAAGAAGAGATATTTTGGTGCTCCTATTCCCTAAAGGAGTCACTCAGGCCCAGAAGTCGGACCTCCAATAGAAGTTGACTTAGGATCCTCTGGTGCATTCTTCCAGTTGCCCCAAGGATTCGTCCATGTTTGTTCCTAAGATGGTCTCTCCTATCCAGCAACATCCCTTTCGTGGGAGTAAGCCAATTTCCAGTCTAGGACCTGCTCCAATGTCTGCTTCTTGGCCAGAACTATCAAGAGAGGCTCAAGCTCTTGCCCAAGAAATGAGGAAGAAGTCCTCCGTGCTCAAGTGGGAGCCAGTCCTTTTAAGTTTTGCAAGAAGTGGAGCATCAGAGGGACAGAACAATGGAATGTCTAGGTTCTGAGGGAAGGCTACTCCATTCTGTTCATGTAGAGCCCCCCTTTGGTCTCTTCTCCCATTGTTTTGACGGCCTACTCAGAGGCTTGGAAAATATTTCGGCCCTTTTGAAGGAGGTCTCCTCTGTCCTTTGAAAGAGAGCCATTGAAGAAGTCGAGGACATCTTCTCATAGGTCTTCTACTGCTGTCTGTTGTGGTCCCCAAATGTGGTTTGCAGACCAGTCCTCAACATAAGCGCCCTCATTCTCTTCGTCCGATAGATGAAGTTCAGTTGGAGATGAACCAGCCAGTCCGTTCATCCATTCACCAGGCCAATTGGTTGATAACCTTGGAACTGCAGGACACATGCTTTCACTTCCCCATCCATCCGGACTCCAGAAAATATCTAAGGTTCGTCTTCCAGGACACTCGCTCAGGTGCCCCATGTCAGCATCTAAACACCTGTCTCCTCTCGGAGTGCCCGGAACCGCCCGAGCACCCAGCACCAGCTCCAAAGCGCCTGGCGCCAGCTAAATCTTCCAGTTTCGGGCACTTTGCTTCAGCCTCTCAACAGCATCTCAAGTGTTCACTTGAGTCCTTGCTCTTATAGCCAAATGACATCATTTAATAGGCATAAACATCAGTCTGTATCTGGACGATTTGCCTCTTCGATCCCCTTCGAGGGAAAAGGGCACGAAGGACTTGAACATCTACTCCGTCAAGATCTGGGAATTATCATCTACCTTCAGAAGTCCCAGTTGGCCCCATCGCAAGAGTTCCTCTAATTGGGGGATGAGTCTCAACTCTCAGACTTTTTGGGCTTTTCTGTCTGCCAAGAGAATCGCCAGCCGCCTTCAGACGGTCCACAAGTTTCTTACCCCTTTGTCTTGCTCAGCCCATTAGTGGATGAGCGAGCCTACTGGACTCTGTTGTCCATCAAGATATTCGTCAAGTCAGGCAAACTTCTCATGAGAGTTTTGCAATTCTTCCCCAAGGCCAACTGGGACAGAGAAATACAGCTGGACACCTGTGCATTTCCCATAAACCTAGAGATCATAGACTTTCGGAAGGGAAGCCCTTCATCTTCTGAGCCCAGACCTAGTCTTCTATTCAATCCTTGGTTCTAGGTTGGGAAGTCCTCTTGGGGAACCGGGAAGTTTCCGGGACATGGTCACCAGAGGAACAGAACCTTCACATCAATGTCAGCGCTGAAAGCAATTTGCTTAAGATTTCAGTGTGTCTTGACCCTAGTTCACAAGACTGTGGTAGTCCATTCAGACAATACCACAGCCCTAACGCACAGGGAGTCTCCGGTTATCAGTGGGGATTTTGTTCTGATGGTGTGATGATAACCGAAAATCGCTGATTTTAGGCACTTATAGGCGCCAAAAATTGCCGATTTTAAGTTATTGGCACCTCTGTTATCAGCGCCGATAAGCGGAAATCGCTAGAAAGCGTCGTAAAACTGGATCGCCAGTAACTGAGCCTGCTGATAACCGGGAACTGCCTGTACATGCAAAAGCGAGGCGACACTCACTCATTTTCTCTCTGCCAGACAGCAACAGACTTTCTATTGTGGACAGATCAAATCGAGTGAGTCTTATCACTCGATTTATTCAGGGCAAACTAAAAATTCCGGCGGGCAAACTGAGCCATCAGAAAATAGGTCCTTCCCATCCTTCCCACCGAGTGGACATTGGATCCCTTGGTCTATCGGAATCTGCAGTACTATGAGGCAGGCTGACATTGGACTTGTTTGCCACCTCAAGGAACCATCACCTTCCTCTCATGTTATCAGGCCCCGGACCCTCTAGCATGGACAGCAGACGCCGTACTTGGGCCACTATATCTTTCTGCCCTTCAAGTCTTGGGCTCATCACAACGTTACGATGACTCTCACAGCCTCGTTCTGGCCCATGAAAGAATGGTTCCAGGACCTGCTACAGTTGAGTTGTGGGTGGACTTTCTGAGACTCCTTCCCCTAAAAACAGCGTCTGTTCACTTTGAGAGATACCAAAGGGTTGTCCACTCTTACCTTGACAGGCTTCAGACTGTCCAGAAGCTTGTTAGAGCGTAAGGGTTTTTCAAGACACGTTGCAGAGGCCATCGCAAGATGCAGGCGTCAATTTCCTGGCAGCATCTTCCAGGATTTGCGCGTGATTTTCCAAAGCTGGTATCTCAGACTCAATGTCTCTTCTTCTGTGACGTCTGTGACCCAAATTGTGGATTTCCTTCTTCATCTGAGGAGATCTAGGAATCTCTCATTCTCTACCATTAAGGGGTACAGTATCAAGCTGTGTTTAGCTCAGTGTTTAAAGACAGTCCTGAATCTTGCATCAGTCCTAGATCCTAACGACCGCGTCAAGTCCTTTGATACGTCTAAGCAAAGAAAGGAAGATCCAGTCTCCTGAAACCTAGATGTAATGTCGAAGTGGCTAACAGGCCTGTCTTTTGAACCCCTTGGTTCCTCTTCTCGGAGAAACCTCACTCGGAAGACTCTTCCTCGTGGCCTTGGCTACTGCTAACATATTAGGGAGTTCCAAGCCATCAATAAAGGGTAGGTGTTTTGTTTTCACAAGGAGATGCAGTTTGCTACTTTACCCTTTGTTTTTAGCCAAGAACGAGGACCCTTCCAAGCCCTGGCCCCATTCTTTCTCCATTAAGACCTTAACGGATACCTTGGCTCTGAGGAAGAAGAAAGAGTTCTTTCTTCTGCTAGGGCCTTAAGGTATTTCCTGAGCAGGACCGAGAAGATCAGAGGACCATCCAGTAACCTCTGTCAAGAACCCGATCTTCACATATCACTATTTGAAAGAAGTTGAAACATTGAAAATTGCAGTACCTTGGGGCCATTATCAATGGCTGGCATGGTATTGTGGGAGGAAGCATGGGAAAATCTTTTTCTCCTGCTGTCTCATTGCCTTGAAGTAAGGTGTTGAATCTTCTGGAGCCAGGAGGTACAATGTACCTGGAGTACCCACCAGCCTCAGTGGGTGGGTTTTGGTGTTTTCAGTGTAGGTGAAAGCATTTTATATTGGTACTGCATCCAGGGCAAGGGCACTTACGTTTGCTTTGCCAGCAATCAGGCCTCCCCTTCGCTGCAAAGCTCCCACTTAAGTAGAGGCGACCCGTCGCTCAACCGCCATGCCACTATAGGTTAAGGTGAGGACCAACCAGGGGAGTATTCACCTGCAGTAGCTCTCTTATCATGTGAGGAAATGACAAGCATTGTTTCAATGCTAGCAATTTTTTATTTCAAAGTTATTACCATGCCTTATTGTTTTGGAATAGACTATGTCCATGTGTCCCACTCCCATTCAATGTGGGATTCAGCTAAGTAATTACTTGGTAAGTTATTTATATGAAAATTATATTTTCATAGTAAAATTAAGTTTCATGTATACTTATCAAGTAATTACAGAATCAGAGCCTGCCCACCTCCCATCTCATGGACATGAGGGCACAAACAGAATGAGGCTTTCTGCTAAGTCGTTTCCAATACAGTACTCTCAGTGGGTGGGGCTTGTCATCTAGACTAAACTATTGAAGTCCTACTGCAATTTTTTAAAATAAAGGCTGCTGTGCAAGTTAGAAACTACAGTAACACCTCGAACTTGTGCGATTCGAGTTGCATGAATTCACAGACACATGAATTTTTTATTGGAACCTAACTAATGGTCATACACGAGTTTTTCACAGACACGCGAACATTTCCATACACTGAGAAACCCAGCAAAAGTGTTTGTTTAATTTTTTTATGTAATTTATAAGTTTTCAAGCTTTTATGTGTAAATTAAATAACTTTAAATATTATTAAAAGTAATAATTTCTCTCTCTCTCTCTCTCTCTCTCTCTCTCTCTCTCTCTCTCTCTCTCTCTCTCTCTCTCTCTCTCTCTCTCTCTCTCTCTCTCTCTCTCTCTTTTAGTGAGATGAATTTTTATGGTACATGTAAACAGGTATGTTTATTTGTATGATAAATAAACTTTTTAAGTAATAATATGTACTAATTTTCAAATATTAATAAGATTAATAAAATTAAATAATAATAATAATAAAACTGTAATACAAAAATTTGTATTATTTTGAACAAAAAATTCTTCCTCATCTTTTGTAAGAAGGTGGAAGGCAAAAGCTGTCAGACATGTCATTTAACATGACAAGATTGAGAGTGTTGCTAATCAGTGGTCAAATTTTTCTTGTAATTCTCTCTCTCTGTGTCCGTAATAATTCATAAAAAATTTCACTCTCTTAAGTAAGGACAACTGTTAGCTCTCTCTCTCTCGTTCGAAGTTAGCCAGCCTACGTATTACAGCACTGTTTCTCTGTATGTCTTTAACTGTACAGTAGATAATTTTGAATTGATCTAATTTTACCTGTACCGTTTACAAACTGTAAATGCGCAGTTCTGAGACATAGAGCATTTCAGAACAAAGAGAAAGTGACAATAAAAAAAGTTTGTAAAAACGGGGTTGAGAAGACTTCTAAAAATAGATTGGTGGAATGGGGGAGAGAGTCACACACTATATTCTTAAGTCAACCATTTATTTCTTTTTTTAAGGGTAATGTATTAAGCTAACTCTCTCTCTCTCTCTCTCTCTCTCTCTCTCTCTCTCTCTCTCTCTCTCTCTCTCTCTCTCTCTCTCTCTCTCTCTCTCTCTCCGTAATACTGTAATTCATAAATAATATAACTTGACATTTCAAGTAAGGACATTCTCTCTCTCTCTCTCTCTCTCTCTCCCTCTGGTGTTATTCTCTCAGTCTCCGTAATAACTGATAAATAATATCACTCTTAAGTAAGGACAACCCTTGAACCAGGCGATTCTTTACCGTTCAGGTTGGGTTCTCTCTCTCTCTCTCTCTCTCTCTCTCTCTCTCTCTCTCTCTCTCTCTCTCTCTTGTGTTATTCTCTCAGTCTCCGTAATAACTGATAAATAATATCACTCTTAAGTAAGGACAACCCTTGAACCAGGATTCTTATGTTCTTTACCTCTCTCTCTCTCTCTCTCTCTCTCTCTCTCTCTCTCTCTCTCTCTCTCATAGTTAGCGCTCACACATTTTTACAACTTATTAATTCTCTGTCATCTTTACCTGTACAGTAGATAGTTTAAATTGATTTAATTTGACCTGTATCGTCTCATTTAAGTTTAAATGCACTAGTGTTGCAAATACGTTCTAAAACATAGAGACATAATAACTAAGAGTTGTATTAGTCAAAATGTAAAACATTGTTTGTTCATGAAAAAGCATTTCAGAACAAAGAGAAAGAGACGCAGAATAAAAAAGTTGCCAAAAAGAGGTTGAGATGATTCTAAAAATAGGTCGGTTGGAAGGAGAGAGAGAGAGAAATTCTCTTAAAACTCTGAATTTTTATGTAAACCATTTATTTCTCTTTTTAGGGCAATGTATTATTAACTTTTAAATGAAATTACAGTAACTTTAATTCCATTTAAAAGTTAATTTAATAATTTGGGAGCATGATTAGTATCATATTTAGTGTTTTAAACTTTTAGAAATAAGCATTTATTAGCATTTTAGAGACCATGCCAAACTTACTGAAAATTCACCCTGCGCGAGGGGTTCTGGAACCCAACTCGTGTAAGTTCTGAAGTATGACTGTATAGCTATTTAATAACTTGGTAAGTATATGAAACTTAATTTTATTATGAAAATATAATTTTTGAAAGATGACAGCTAGAAAGAGCTTTAACCTTGTTTCCCAAATTAATAATTTTCAATTAAATTTTTGGCATTTGTTTAAATGTTGAAGGACGGTCCTTCTTTCTTGTAATGCAGGTGATATAGAAGTATGCATTTTAAATTACTGATTTTCAGTCGTGAAGGGGGAGAATGAAAAGATCATAGAACTTTCTTCTTCTTTCCCAGAGCTGACATACTTAGTGTCCCGAATTTGTCATAGTGTCAACTTGTACTGTATCCCAGTGAATTAAAATTTACTTACTTCAAACTGCTTCCTTCGAGTATGGTTCCTTCTGGGACTGTTCTTATATTTATCTGAGAAAGAAGTAAGAACTAAGGATTCTCATGAATCTCTTCTGTCAAGGCATTCATCTTAAGAGGTTTTTAATTATTAAACAAATTATTATAAAGTTTGTATATTTTACAGGTTCTTGATTGTGGTGTAGGTGCCATAGGTACTAGCAAAGGGGGAGATTTGGCTATATCAATGGCTATATTCATACCTTCTGTCATTGCCTGTGTCTGTGTCAATGGCTATTGCGCACCAACTGAGATTGGCATGCGAGTAAAAGGCCATGTTTACCCAGCATTCAATCTAAGATTCGAGTATATAAGAATGACTGATGCTGGAATTATGATGCTCTGTCTTCTAGACCTGAACGTAAATTAGTGGAGAAGCTCAGGCTTCCTATGGAAAAGAGTCGAGCAGCTTTTCTTCGCCGAGGGGCAGACGATCGAGACGTAGCTTCTGAATCCATGCTCAGCTTGCCTGTCAGTATTTAGCATCTCACAATTACAAGTATGGCTATCATGTTGAGTCATATCCTGGTGCTGACATTTAATTGAACCTCCATACTCCCCCACATTGCTTTGCTTCTTTCCAACACAGTGCCATGGGATCTATTTGCTGGGGCAGTTCAAAAATACCACACTCTGGGTCAGGTACAGGCTTGGAAAAATAAGGAGCTTTTTCTGGCATCATATTGTGGAGAAAAGCAATATCAATGATGAAAATAAGTCAAATAGCATACCTGTGAGGAGTCAACTTTAAATACTGTTAAATTTGAAAGTGATTACTGTATTTCTTAAAATTTGGAAGTTTCTTTCTTTCAGAAAGGTTCTAATTTGAATGACTGGCTATACGTCCCTGATTTTTTATTTATGTGAAATTGTTCAGTTGGTTTTGACAAAACATGTTTTTGTACTTCATCTAAGCAAAAGAATTCTATTTTAAAATTTTTGATTAGTCTACAGTATCTTAGGAATTAATTTTATTCCATTATTCACTTTAAAATGGCTTGTACACACCTTTACGCACTTGCTAGTATGAACATGAGTAAATTGCCTGAGACTGATGTACCAAGTCGTTTTGTTGAAGTCCACTAGCCCATAAGATTGTGAGCTCTCTCTCTCTCTCTCTCTCTCTCTCTCTCTCTCTCTCTCTCTCTCTCTCTCTCTCTCTCTCTTTTAGTGAGATGAATTTTTATGGTACATGTAAACAGGTATGTTTATTTGTATGATAAATAAACTTTTTAAGTAATAATATGTACTAATTTTCAAATATTAATAAGATTAATAAAATTAAATAATAATAATAATAAAACTGTAATACAAAATTTGTATTATTTTGAACAAAAATTCTTCCCTCATCTTTTGTAAGAAGGTGGAAGGCAAAAGCTGTCAGACATGTCATTTAACATGACAAGATTGAGAGTGTTGCTAATCAGTGGTCAAATTTTTCTTGTAATTTCTCTCTGTGTCCGTAATAATTCATAAAAATTTCACTCTCTTAAGTAAGGACAACTGTTAGCTCTCTCTCTCTCTCGTTCGAAGTTAGCCAGCCTACGTATTACAGCACTGTTTCTCTGTATGTCTTTAACTGTACAGTAGATAATTTTGAATTGATCTAATTTTACCTGTACCGTTTACAAACTGTAAATGCAGTTCTGAGACATAGAGCATTTCAGAACAAAGAGAAAGTGACAATAAAAAGTTTGTAAAACGGGGTTGAGAAGACTTCTAAAAATAGATTGGTGGAATGGGGAGAGAGTCACACACTATATTCTTAAGTCAACCATTTATTTCTTTTTTTTTAAGGGTAATGTATTAAGCTAACTCTCTCTCTCTCTCTCTCTCTCTCTCTCTCTCTCTCTCTCTCTCTCTCTCTCTCTCTCTCTCTCTCTCTCTCTCTCTCTCTCCGTAATACTGTAATTCATAAATAATATAACATGACATTTCAAGTAAGGACATTCTCTCTCTCTCTCTCTCTCCCTCTGGTGTTATTCTCTCAGTCTCCGTAATAACTGATAAATAATATCACTCTTAAGTAAGGACAACCTTGAACCAGGCGATTGTTGGTTCTCTCTCTCTCTCTCTCTCTCTCTCTCTCTCTCTCTCTCTCTCTCTCTCTCTCTCTCTCTCTCTCTCTCTTGTGTTATTCTCTCAGTCTCCGTAATAACTGATAAATAATATCACTCTTAAGTAAGGACAACCCTTGAACCAGGCGATTCTTTACCGTTCGTGTTGGTTCTCTCTCTCTCTCTCTCTCTCTCTCTCTCTCTCTCTCTCTCTCTCTCATAGTTAGCGCTCACACATTTTTACAACTTATTAATTCTCTGTCATCTTTACCTGTACAGTAGATAGTTTAAATTGATTTAATTTGACCTGTATCGTCTACGAAGTTTAAATGCACTAGTGTTGCAAATACGTTCTAAAACATAGAGACATAATAACTAAGAGTTGTATTAGTCAAAATGTAAAACATTGTTTGTTCATGAAAAAGCATTTCAGAACAAAGAGAAAGAGACGCAGAATAAAAAAGTTGCCAAAAAGAGGTTGAGATGATTCTAAAAATAGGTCGGTTGGAAGGGGAGAGAGAGAGAGAAATTCTCTTAAAACTCTGAATTTTTATGTAAACCATTTATTTCTCTTTTTTAAGGGCAATGTATTAAGCTAACTTTTAAATGAAATTACAGTAACTTTAATTCCATTTAAAAGTTAATTTAATAATTTGGGAGCATGATTAGCATCATATTTAGTGTTTAAACTTTAGAAATAAGCATTTATTAGCATTTTTAGAGACCATGCCAAACTTACGCGAAAATTCACCCTGCGCGAGGGGTTCTGGAACCTAACCTCGTGTAAGTTCGAAGTATGACTGTATAGCTATTTAATAACTTGGTAAGTATATATGAAACTTAATTTTATTATGAAAATATAATTTTTTGAAAGATGACAGCTAGAAAGAGCTTTAACCTTGTTTCCCAAATTAATAATTTTCAATTAAATTTTTGGCATTTGTTTAAATGTTGAAGGACGGTCCTTCTTTCCTTGTAATGCAGGTGATATAGAAGTATGCATTTTAAATTACTGATTTTCAGTCGTGAAGGGAGAAATGAAAAGATCATAGAACTTTCTTCTTCTTTCCCAGAGCTGACATACTTAGTGTCCCGAATTTGTCATAGTGTCAACTTGTACTGTATCCCAGTGAATTAAAATTTACTTACTTCAAACTGCTTCCCTTCGAGTATGGTTCCTTCTGGGACTGTTCTTATATTTATCTGAGAAAGAAGTAAGAACTAAGGATTCTCATGAATCTCTTCTGTCAAGGCATTCATCTTAAGAGGTTTTTAATTATTAAACAAATTATTATAAAGTTTGTATATTTTACAGGTTCTTGATTGTGGTGTAGGTGCCATAGGTACTAGCAAAGGGGGAGATTTGGCTATATCAATGGCTATATTCATACCTTCTGTCATTGCCTGTGTCTGTGTCAATGGCTATTGCGCACCAACTGAGATTGGCATGCGAGTAAAAGGCCATGTTTACCCAGCATTCAATCTAAGATTCGAGTATATAAGAATGACTGATGCTGGAATTATGATGCCTCTGTCTTCTAGACCTGAACGTAAATTAGTGGAGAAGCTCGTGCTTCCTATGGAAAAGAGTCGAGCAGCTTTTCTCTTCGTCGTAGGGGCAGACGATCGAGACGTAGCTTCTGAAATCCATGCTCAGCTTGCCTGTCAGTATTTAGCATCTCACAATTACAAAGTATGGCTATCATGTTGAGTCATATCCTGGTGCTGGACATTTAATTGAACCTCCATACTCCCCACATTGCTTTGCTTCTTTCCAACACAGTGCCATGGATCTATTTGCTGGGGCAGTTCAAAATACCACACTCTGGGTCAGGTACAGGCTTTGGGAAAAATAAGGAGCTTTTTCTGGCATCATATTGTGGAGAAAAGCAATATCAATGATGAAAATAAGTCAAATAGCATACCTGGGTGAGGAGTCAACTTTAAATACTGTTAAATTTGAAAGTGATTACTGTATTTTTAAAATTTGAAGTTTCTTTTTTTCTTTCAGAAAGGTTCTAATTTGAATGACTGGCTATACGTCCCTGATTTTTTATTTATGTGAAATTGTTCAGTTGGTTTTGACAAAACATGTTTTTGTACTTCATCTAAGTTAAAAAGAATTTATTTTAAAATTTTTTGATTAGTCTACAGTATCTTAGGAATTAATTTTATTCCATTATTCACTTTAAAATGGCTTTGTACACACCTTTATGCACTTGCTAGTATGAACATGAGTAAATTGCCTGAGACTGATGTACCAAGTCGTTTTGTTGAAGTCCACTAGCCCATAAGATTGTGAGCTCTCTCTCTCTCTCTCTCTCTCTCTCTCTCTCTCTCTCTCTCTCTCTCTCTCTCTCTCTCTCTTTTTAGTGAGATGAATTTTTATGGTACATGTAAACAGGTATGTTTATTTGTATGATAAATAAACTTTTTAAGTAATAATATGTACTAATTTTCAAATATTAATAAGATTAATAAAATTAAATAATAATAATAATAAAACTGTAATACAAAATTTGTATTATTTTGAACAAAAATTCTTCCCTCATCTTTTGTAAGAAGGTGGAAGGCAAAAGCTGTCAGACATGTCATTTAACATGACAAGATTGAGAGTGTTGCTAATCAGTGGTCAAATTTTTCTTGTAATTCTCTCTCTCTGTGTCCGTAATAATTCATAAAAATTTCACTCTCTTAAGTAAGGACAACTGTTAGCTCTCTCTCTCGTTCGAAGTTAGCCAGCCTACGATACAGCACTGTTTCTCTGTATGTCTTTAACTGTACAGTAGATAATTTTGAATTGATCTAATTTTACCTCCAACCATTTACAAACTGTAAATGCGCAGTTCTGAGACATAGAGCATTTCAGAACAAAGAGAAAGTGACAATAAAAAAAAGTTTGTAAAAACGGGTTGAGAAGACTTCTAAAATAGATTGGTGGAATGGGGGAGAGTCACACACTATATTCTTAAGTCAACCATTTTATTTCTTTTTAGGGTAATGTATTAAGCTGCTCTCTCTCTCTCTCTCTCTCTCTCTCTCTCTCTCTCCATAATACTGTAATCTCATAAATAATTTAACTTGACATTTCAAGTATGACAATCTCTCTCTCTCTCTCTCTCTCTGAATTGATCTCTCTCTCTCTCGATCTCTTGTGACATTCCTCAAGTCTCCGTAATAACATTCTCTATCACTTTAAGTAAGGACTCTCTCTCTGGTTATTCTCTACCGCTCGTGCTGGTCTCCTCTCTCTAATACTGTAATTCATAACAATATAACTTGACATTTCAAGGCGATTCATTCTCTTCTCTCTCTCTCCTCTGGTGTTATTCTCTCAGTCTCCGTAATAACTGATAAATAATATCACTTTAAGTTGACAACCTTGAACCAGGCTCTCTCTGGTTACTCTCTCTGGTTGGTTCTCTCTCTCTCTCTCTCTCTCTCTCTCTCTCTCTCTCTCTCTCTCTCTCTCTCCTCTCTCTCTCTCTCTCCCCTCTCTCTTGTGTTATTCTCTCAGTCTCCGTAATAACTGATAAATAATATCACTCTTAAGTAAGGACAACCCTTGAACCAGGCGATTCTTTACCGTTCGTGTTGGTTCTCTCTCTCTCTCTCTCTCTCATAGTTAGCGCTCACACATTTTTACAACTTATTAATTCTCTGTCATCTTTACCTGTACAGTAGATAGTTTAAATTGATTTAATTTGACCTGTATCGTCTACGAAGTTTAAATGCACTAGTGTTGCAAATACGTTCTAAAACATAGAGACATAATAACTAAGAGTTGTATTAGTCAAAATAAAACATTGTTTGTTCATGAAAAGCATTTCAGAACAAAGAGAAAGAGACGAGAAAAAAAGTTACCAAAAGAGGTTGAGATGATTCTAAAAATAGGTCGGTTGAAGGGGAGAGAGAGAGAGAAATTCTCTTAAACTCTGAATTTTTATGTAAAACCATTTATTTCTCTTTTTAAGGGCAATGTATTAAGTTAACTTTTAAATGAAATTACAGTAACTTTAATTCCATTTAAAAGTTAATTTAATAATTTGGGAGCATGATTAGCATCATATTTAGTGTTTAAACTTTAGAAATAAGCATTTATTAGCATTTTTAGAGACCATGCCAAACTTACGCTAAAATTCACCCTGCTGAGGGGTTCTGGAACCCAACCTCGTGTAAGTTGAAGTATGACTGTATAGCTATTTAATAACTTGGTAAGTATATATGAAACTTAATTTTATTATGAAAATATAATTTTTGAAAGATGACAGCTAGAAAGAGCTTTAACCTTGTTTCCCAAATTAATAATTTTCAATTAAATTTTTGGCATTTGTTTAAATGTTGAAGGACGGTCCTTCTTTCCTTGTAATGCAGGTGATATAGAAGTATGCATTTTAAATTACTGATTTTCAGTCGTGAAGGGGAGAATGAAAAGATCATAGAACTTTCTTCTTCTTTCCCAGAGCTGACATACTTAGTGTCCCGAATTTGTCATAGTGTCAACTTGTACTGTATCCCAGTGAATTAAAATTTACTTACTTCAAACTGCTTCCCTTCGAGTATGGTTCCTTCTGGGACTGTTCTTATATTTATCTGAGAAAGAAGTAAGAACTATGATTCTCATGAATCTCTTCTGTCAAGGCATTCATCTTAAGAGAGGTTTTTAATTATTAAACAAATTATTATAAAGTTTGTATATTTTACAGGTTCTTGATTGTGGTGTAGGTGCCACAGGTACCAGCAAAGGGGGAGACGGCTATATCAATGGCTATATTCATACCTTCTGTCATTGCCTGTGTCTGTGTCAATGGCTATTGCGCACCAACTGAGATTGGCATGCGAGTAAAAGGCCATGTTTACCCAGCATTCAATCTAAGATTCGAGTATATAAGAATGACTGATGCTGGAATTATGATGCCTCTGTCTTCTAGACCTGAACGTAAATTAGTGGAGAAGCTCGTGCTTCCTATGGAAAAGAGTCGAGCAGCTTTTCTCTTCGTCGTAGGGGCAGACGATCGAGACGTAGCTTCTGAAATCCATGCTCAGCTTGCCTGTCAGTATTTAGCATCTCACAATTACAAGTATGGCTATCATGTTGAGTCATATCCTGGTGCTGGACATTTAATTGAACCTCCATACTCCCCACATTGCTTTGCTTCTTTCCAACACAGTGCCATGGGATCTATTTGCTGGGGGGGCAGTTCAAAATACCACACTCTGGGTCAGGTACAGGCTTGGGAAAAAATAAGGAGCTTTTTCTGGCATCATATTGTGGAGAAAAGCAATATCAATGATGAAAATAAGTCAAATAGCATACCTGTGAGGAGTCAACTTTAAATACTGTTAAATTTGAAAGTGATTACTGTATTTCTTAAAATTTGGAAGTTTCTTTCTTTCAGAAAGGTTCTAATTTGAATGACTGGCTATACGTCCCTGATTTTTTATTTATGTGAAATTGTTCAGTTGGTTTTGACAAAACATGTTTTTGTACTTCATCTAAGCAAAAGAATTCTATTTTTAAAAATTTTGATTAGTCTACAGTATCTTAGGAATTAATTTTATTCCATTATTCACTTTAAAATGGCTTGTACACACCTTTACGCACTTGCTAGTATGAACATGAGTAAATTGCCTGAGACTGATGTACCAAGTCGTTTTGTTGAAGTCCACTAGCCCATAAGATTGTGAGAGCTCTCTCTCTCTCTCTCTCTCTCTCTCTCTCTCTCTCTCTCTCTCTCTCTCTCTCTCTCTCTCTCTCTCTCTCTCTCTCTCTCTCTCTCACTGTTTTATGACAAACACATCACTTAGTTAAGTCTGTATTTGTGGTATTTAGGGATTTTAAACACCATTTTTTAAACAAAGCATAGACATCTGCTCTTCAGTGGATCTGAGGTTCCAGATTGAAAGTAACTGCTTTTTTTGTGACTGGCTGATTTTGGTTTTTTATTATTTTATTACTGAAACATCTTTTATCACAGATTTTATTATCCAAATTTTGATTCCCATTTTATCACCCTTTGTTACTTCACCTGTGCTTTTTCGAAAATAAAGTACAGTCTGTGTTTATATTTACTGGTAAATGCTGTGTTTGCTTAGCTTGCATAATTTCAAGTTTACTATTTTATTTACTTTTGAGTTTGGTCCTTGATGAGTTATTGATTACCAGGAGTTGACTCATTAGTCTATTGCAAGGTACCCCAGATCGTTCCTTTGCTAACCCAACTTTGTTGTGTATGTGTTTTTCCTGTGTGTGCTGGAGCAAACTGTTGCGCTGTACGCGAGTTTTACTTGTAGTTGTATTGCACTGTTATCAGTTATCAAAAGTGTTAAGTGTTACTGAACATCAAGCAATTGTATTAACAGTACTAATCTGTGGAAGCCAAATAAGTAGATTAGCTGGTTTTTCATACTGAAGCACTTCAAATGTACACCTGGGCTCTTAAATCTTCACCAGGTACATGGCTACAGGTTTCAAGCTGTGAACCCCACTGTCTCAACACTGTGACCTGATAACTATGAAGGGCCATAAAAATACAGGCAAATTATTCCCTCACTAAACACTTATTACATAAATAACCATCCTTCACCTTCCCAGATAGAGCTTATTGTTTTAATGAATTGATAAATAACAGAATCAGATTTATTCCAGAACAAGAACTGCCTCCTCCTTTGACTACCCAAAAGAGCAGAACTTATAGTTTGAATATATGAAACAACTCAATAGATCATTTGAGATACAAAGATCAGCATTATGGAAAGATACTGATGGTTCCAAATCTCTGATGGCATAGGTATTGCTGCCATTACAACTAATAAAACAAATGCACTCTCTTTTCTAAGCATTGTTTTCCTTCTCCCAGCAGAACTGAAGGAAAATAAATTCAGCATATGAGATTCTTAAAAATATATTGACGGAAATTTGTTAGATGACTGCTTTTGCAGCCTTTATGTCCTAAAAAGTTTATGTAGCTGAGGTTTACATTCCCAGACTCTGAAGCTGGTAAATGGATATTGATTCTGCTCCTACGGGCATGAGAGGAAATGAGGGTGCCAGTAAAACAGCCAGAATTGCAATTGCTATGACCAGGTTAAATATAACCAAATGAATAGTCTACAAAACCAATCCCTTTATGCAGAAAATGCAGGTCAACAGTATAAGTTATAAATATCTTATGTGACTGTCCAAACTTCATCCAACAGCAAATGTCAATTTTTGGAATTTTTATACAAGGAAATTTTGTGAGACTGTTCATCATTTTCAGTTATTCCAGTTGCCAAATTTTTAAAGAACTGCAAGTTATCAGGTCAAATTTAAATAATATTACTGTATGCACAATTCCCTTTTGGACCAACCTCTGAGAGAGACTGACTTTATGGTCTGGTTAATGGATATCCAATCCTTGTTTACCCTATGAAACTGGCTTTTCCTAACAGAAAAGTCAGTAAATTTGTTATTATAAGAAAGAGTGACAGGTTCTAGGTTGTCCTTTCTATGTCCATTCTTGGCCAGATGTGACAGTCCTGGGATTTTTACATTCTTGGCTACTTCTTTTGGGTTTTTTGTGGTTCTGTCAATATACTCCCCAAACATTTCTGAATGAAGTTCTTGATCTTAATAATGGGAATGAGTCCCCTTCCAGTCCACAAAACAGGTTGTTGAGTTTCTCCAGGGGCATGTAATTGATAGGTTCTATTACAATACCTTGGCCCTTGGAGACCCCAACAAACTGTTCAAGGATTGGTTCCATTTTTATGGGAAAATCTCTCTCTCTCTCTCTCTCTGCAAGCTGTCACAACACATTTACCAACTATAAGATCAGCATGGCTAAAATTAAACATCTACTCATAGTTTTCAGAACTGGAAAGATGAGAGACTATCATACATGGGTTGTCTCTAATCCCAGAAGTAGGCTACAACAGGACACCTGTGGTAAGACCCCCCAGAGTCTTGTTGTTTCCCCACTTCACCATGTGCAGGAAAGGGAAAAAGTGCTCTACTAGCCCCAGAGGAATGGCTATGCTGCAGCAGGTCTTCTGGGTAATAAGATTTTAATGACAAGGATGGCTTTTTCTTGAAATTCAAGACCTTGGAGAGTGTTCTTAAACTCTCCAGGTTGGTAACTCCCAGCTTCTTTTCTTTAATCCTACAGCTAAAAACCCTCATGGACAGAGTCAACCAATATATCTGCTGGAGGGGCCCTATCTCATCCACAGAAGACAGGATTAAGATGTTATCTTCGTTGAGATGGTCTCTGCAAGTACTCCACTGCCTCTCCCTGCCTCTTTGGAGTTATTTGTAACATCTCCTTACGTGAGAGATTCCTGGGAATTTGCCCTTTTGAGTAATTCCAAATATCTTCTCTGCAACCACAATTTCTGCATAGCAGTTGGATAACCAGTCAGACATCAAGTCTCTCTCCTGAAGAGTATGGCAGGGATCTTCCTTGGTATTAAGACTTGTGAAACATGTTTTTGCCCAAGTCTACCTTTTCAGTTCTTAAAGTCCTTAAGCCTCATAGGGGGAATAGTGCCGTGATTGCACCTCATTTATAGGCATTACTTGAGGTTCTTTTTGCAGCATCCCTTCGGCCCCTAGCTGCAGCCCCCTTTCATTCCTTATACTAAACCTCCATGCATATTCTTTCTCCATCTTACTTTCCACATTCTCCTAATACTTGTTTCATAGTGCAACCTTTTCACTGTCAATTTCCCTTTCAGCACTGAATAACCTCATATGCCCCAGTGCTTGGCCTTAGACCGAAATTCTATATTGTATTCTATTAAAGTCCGTAACTTCCATGGAAAGACTGGCAGCATGGGCAGCATTACTTGTCACCTAGGAAACATTTGGAGACTGCTGGAGGCCTTCCAAGGGTTTTTCCTCAAGAATAGCAATTACATGTTTGAACTAAAAGAAACTAAGAATTTGATCTAGACATGGCAATCACAGACTTTTATGGAGGAATTGGAAAGGCTTTAGTAATTTTCTTTTACATAGCTCTATTAAACCCATGACCCTGGAGGATAGCAGCATTTTTAGTTGGCACATCCTGAGATCCCATGGTGCATTGCATTAACTGAACAAGGAATGCTGCGCCAGATTTTGTTCACAACATGGGAGCAATGTTCAGAGATTCTCTTAATGGCAGAGACCTCATCAACCTCATGTGTGTCGATGTCATGAGATTCTGTGTATGATATTTAGTTTGGAGGTGCCCAGGCAGCAGCAGAAGAGGAGACCTCCTAGCCACACTGACACCAAGTCCTGCAGAATGTATACATTTTTTCCATTTTATACTGGTTGGGTGCTTCAGGAAAGGTCAAAGAGTTGCTCATTCGCTTAAGTTATATCCATTTTAAAGAAGGCTGTCATGTCTCCATTAATTGCAAAGATACAACTCCAGACAGTCAGGACCAAGACTGACAACTTTCACCTTTTGGAGAGTTTTCCCTTTGCCTGATCGGAACTTTTTCCTCTCCAGTGATCCAGTTGTCAAGCAGATGTTCTGGGTGTTCTTCCTTTCAGGTTTTCTGTAGTAGTGCTGCCAAGAGATGCATCTTCACTTGGGCTCATGCAGGTCACCTTGGAGGCCTGCAGCAAGATAGCTGATGGTAGCACTGCAAAGGATTACATCTCTTTCTAATTATAATCCTCCCCTGCTTGTCCCTTGAAGGAAATCTTGATAAATATACTGCATCGGCTTTACTTATGCTTACATGAATGTGTAAGATGTCTGCAGTTTTCAAGGTAGGTGGATTTGTGGATTCATCTTTATTGTCATTTTCTCTGTTTTAGGGTGACATCCTTCGTGGCATGATCAATCCAGTGTTCTGGCTTAAAGTTGATGTTGATGCTTCCTTATACCATGGTTTTCATTTCTAAAGTGTTGTATAAACTTGCATTTGCAGACCCAGTAGTTTGATGTTTATCATATGGTTTCTATCCTCACTGTTTGAGTCCTTGTTCACTTTGGATCCTGGGGTTCTTTGTTAATGTCAGTCCTGTGAGTTTTTAACTGGATCCCCCTTGGTTCTAAGGGTTTTCTTCAGCAATATGTTCCTTTACCACATCTGCAATTTAGGATACTGTAAATAAGAGGTCTGTTTAAAAAATGTAGTTTTTAAAAAGATTTTTAAACACAGACCTGTCATTTACATCATTTGTTTAAGCTCTCAACCCTGGTAATTGCTCATAGTCTTAACCTAGACTACACAAAAGTGTGGTTATCCCCCACCTGGAACCCAGGGTCTACTGAGACCTGTGCAGTATCAGTTGTCCAGTATATGATTTTCCTTTCATAAAGATTCATGAAGATCACAGTTATGGCAAACGTAAATGTTAGTTTATATTGAAAATTGTTTTCATTTAAGAAAACTACCTCCCTGTAAAATACTGTACCTGGTTTCCATGAGTCATGTGAATATGCCTCATTTCAGTAGCCCAAATGCACTGGTCCAATGTAAATTATTTGCAACAGTCAGTAATGCATTTTGTAATTTGTATCTTATATTTATATATTATACTTAGATATACTGTACAGTAGGGTTACCAGAAGTCTTCATTTTTATTCAGTGTTCATAAGTAAAAATATAAGAATGAAAATCAAGTTGAATGTAATACATGAAGTAGCAATTTTGTAAATAAAAAACACTGATCTTGGTGTATGGTATACTGTAAGCACAATATTCTTCAATTAGAAGGTGAGATAGATTTTATCGTAATCATGAATGGTGAAGGTAAATGACAGCAAAAAAGAAAATAGAGGATGAAAGAGAGGTCTCAAGAAGTGTATTTTAGTTAATTTGAGTATTTTCCTAAGGCATCGTTATAACACCCTACATATTAATGTATGTAACTTTGTGATTTTTGTTGGATGTACAGTAGATAAATTTAAGGATATATATTTTGCTATTGTAAACAAGTCCATAGGCAGCATATCTGTTAAATATAGAATTATGTCACACTGCGCTTGTGTTGCCACTTTTTATTTATACATGTATTGAGCAGTTTGTTCATGATTTTTAGATGCTGAATTGTTATGAATCATTTATTCAAGGAAGCGTTTCTTCTGTTGTTTGATATTGATTGTTGTTTTGCAGGTTCTTGGTTATGGTGTGGGTGTTATTGGTACAAGCAAAGGGGGAGATTTAGCAGTTTCAATGGCTGCATTTATACCGTCTGTCATTGCTTGTGTCACAATTAATGGGTTTTTTGCACCCTTCGGTCAAGGGTTAAGAGTTGAAGGCCAACTTTACCCTCCATTTAAGTGGGACCAAGATAGGTTGATGATCAGTGACGATGGAATAATAAATGCAAAGGCTTGCATACCAGGTCATAAATATGTGGGAAAATACATGCTCCCCCTTGAGAAAAGTCATTCAGCTTTTCTCTTCTTGGTCGGCATTGATGATCAAAACGTAAATTCTGAATTTCAAGCTCAGGGTGCCCGTAAATATTTGTCATCTCATAATTATAAGCATGGCTGTCTTGTCGAGTCATATCCTGGAACAGGGCATTTACTTGAGCCACCGTACTCCCCACACTGTTACGCTTCTTTCCAGCACACCTTTATGAGTGCCATGTGTTGGGGGGGTTCTTGCAAATATCACACCCTTGGTCAGGAAAGAGCTTGGGAAAAGCTGCAGAAATTTTTACGGTATCATTTAGTGGAAAGAGTTCACATTAGTAACGAAAAATATGTAACCTCTGTTCGTTTGAGAAGTCGCCTCTAGGAACAGTTTAACACATACATTTGGACTTCTGGCTTGGCTTTAATCAGGTTGAGGTGTCATAGAAGTGATTGTATTAGTTTACTGCAGAAGAATCTGTTGCTCTACTTTTTCTTTAAATGGAAATGCTAATAGATAAGCAGTCTAATTCTCATATTTTAGTCTAGAATAAGAAAAGCTGGGTATACCTCAAAGAAAGCAGTAGACTGGCCTTCGAGGACAATTGTCAGACTAAGTAGAAAAGAGAATAAGAAGAGAATTCCAAAGCTTATAGTAAGTAGGGGGAAAAAAACAGTTAAACTTTTCAGTTACAGAAGGACTGATTTTCATAGCATATAATATGTGGGAAGTTGTAACTTGTCGTCAGAAAAAGCTGTATGTGCAGAAAGAGTATATCACAGGCTCTTCCAGGACCAAGAGCTCGTGCCAGAACATGGCTGGCTTTTCTTAAAAAGGCAAGAAGAGAATTTTAAGTAAAAGCAAGGGTGAGATTATTAATAATATGAATTGCCTTGGATTAAGTCAGTCCTGTTGGAATTGGAAACAAAGAAAGTACTCCATGTAGGAGAGCAGTATTGCAAGTAGGGTGTAGGAGGTCAGATTACAACCTCAATAACTCTGGTATAAAAAATCTCAGCATTCAAACTAAATAACATTTTCATAAAACAAAATCAGATGTACAATATCTGATGTGCTCTGTAAGGGTTGATACGTAATGAAAGGGTAGTTCAAGATTGTGTAAAAAGCAAGGGAAAACTACAAGTCTGCAGTACAAGGAAGATGAATCCTAAAGAACACCTCTTGAAATAAAGAAGGAAGTAGTTTTAACTGTAAACAAGTGATTTAAAGTACTTGACTCAAAAGCCAGAGGTGAATCTGCAAAGGATGGAAGCCAGCAAATGGAAATTTGGGCAAGAAAACATTTTGGAAATATTGAGGGATAAAAAAAAAAGGTTCTGGAAAGTCCTGCAAAGATTATCAAACATTACTTATGTAAGAAGAGGTTATATAGTACAGTAGAATCCCGGTTCTCGACTGTACTAGAACTCGACATAATCAGATTTCAACACGAAATGTTGAGTAAATTTTGCGTCGGAGCTCAAACAACAAACCGGAATCCGACCCGATGAATCATATGATGTTTGTAGAAAAAAGAGTTTCGTTGGCTGCCGCTAGTTGGCGTTGTTGGTGGCGTTCTTCCCATGCCTTTTAAAAGCATTTAAATCCCACATGCTGCTGCTGCTGCTGCTGTTGAAAACAAGCCAGATTATCACATTAAATTACTAATACAGTATTTATAAGCCGAATTACTGTATGTCTGTTATCATAAAATTAAGAAAAATTTCCTAAATTACGTCGGAACTCGGCAGCTTGTGGCAGATGTAAACAAACCACAGCGCCACCCTGGTGGTGTATCGCGGTACTAATTACATAAAATTCAATATTTATGAAATTTACCAGAAGTCTTCATTTTTATTCAGTGTTCATAAGTAAAAATATAAGAATGAAAATCAAGTTGAATGTAATACATGAAGTAGCAATTTTGTAAATAAAAAACACTGATCTTGGTGTATGGTATACTGTAAGCACAATATTCTTCAATTAGAAAATGAGAAGATTTTATCGTAATCATGAATGGTGAAGGTAAATGACAGCAAAAAGAAAATAGAGGATAAAAGAGAGGCCTCAGAAGTGTATTTTAGTTAATTTGAGTATTTTCCTAAGGCATTGTTATAACACCCTACATATTAATGTATGTAACTTTGTGATTTTTGTTGGATGTACAGTAGATAAATTTAAGGATATATATTTTGCTATTGTAAACAAGTCCATAGGCAGCATATCTGTTAAATATAGAATTATGTCACACTGCGCTTGTGTTGCCACTTTTTATTTATACATGTATTGAGCAGTTTGTCCATGATTTTTAGATGCTGAATTGTTATGAATCATTTATTTAAGGAAGCGTTTCTTCTGTTGTTTGATATTGATTGTTGTTTTGCAGGTTCTTGGTTATGGTGTGGGTGTTATTGGTACAAGCAAAGGGGGAGATTTAGCAGTTTCAATGGCTGCATTTATACCGTCTGTCATTGCTTGTGTCACAATTAATGGTTTTTTTGCACCCTGCAATCAAGGAATAAGAGTTGAAGGCCATCTTTACCCTCCATTTCAGTGGGACCAAAATAGGTTGGTGATCAGTGACGATGGAACAATAAATGTAAAGGCTTGCGTACCAGGTCATAAGCATTTAGAAAAACACATGCTCCCCCTTGAGAAAAGTCATTCAGCTTTTCTCTTCTTGGTCGGCATTGATGATCAAAACGTAAATTCTGAATTTCAAGCTCAGGGTGCCCGTAAATATTTATCATCTCATAATTATAAGCATGACTGTCTTGTCGAGTCATATCCTGGAACAGGGCACTTACTTGAGCCACCGTACTCCCCACACTGTTACGCTTCCTTCCAGCACACCTTCATGAGTGCCATCTGCTGGGGGGGTTCTTGCAAATACCACACCCTTGGTCAGGAAAGAGCTTGGGAAAAGATGCAGAACTTTTTATGGTATCATTTAGTGGAAAGAGTTCACATTGGTAATGAAAAATATGTAACCTCCATTCCCTTGAGAAGTCACCTCTAGGAACAGTTTAACACATACATTTGGACGTCTGGCTTGGCTTTAATGAGGTTGAGGTGTCATAGAAGTGATTGCATAAGTTTACCGTGGAAGAATCTGTTGCTCCCCTTTTTTTTTTAATTAGAAATGCTAATAAATAAGCAGTCTAATTCTCATCTTTTAGTCTAGAATAAGAAAAGCTGGGTATACCTCAAAGAAAGATATAGACCTGCCTTCAGAGGACAATTGTCAGACTAAGTGGAAAAGAGAATAAGAAGAGAATTCCAAAGCTTATAGTAAGTAGGGGGAAAAAAACAGTTAAACTTTTCAGTTGCAGAAGGACTGATTTTCATAGCATATAATATGTGGGAAGTTGTAACTTGTCGTCAGAAAAAGCTGTATGTGCAGAAAGAGTATATCACAGGCTCTTCCAGGACCAAGAGCTCGTGCCAGAACATGGCTGGCTTTTCTTAAAAGGCAAGAAGAGAATTTTAAGTAAAAGCAAGGGTGAGATTATTAATAATACGAATTGCCTTGGATTAAGTCAGTCCTGTTGGAATTGGAAACAAAGAAAGTACTCCATGTAGGAGAGCAGTATTGCAAGTAGGGTGTAGGAGGTCAGATTACAACCTCAATAACTCTGGTATAAAAAAATCTCAGCATTCAAACTAAATAACATTTTCATAAAACAAAATCAGATGTACAATATCTGATGTGCTCTGTAAGGGTTGATACGTAATGAAAGAGTAGTTCAAGATTGTGTAAAAAGCAAGGGAAAACTACAAGTCTGCAGTACAAGGAAGATGAATCTAAAGAACACCTCTTGAAATAAAGAAGAAGTAGTTTTAACTGTAAACAAGTGATTTAAAGTACTTGACTCAAAAGCCAGAGGTGAATCTGCAAAGGATGGAAGCCAGCAAATGGAAATTTGGGCAAGAAAACATTTTGGAAATATTGAGGGATAAAAAAAAAAGGTTCTGGAAAGTCCTGCAAAGATTATCAAACATTACTTTTGTAAGAAGAGGTTATATAGTACATGGATCTTGTCTGGCAGCATTTCCTTTTAAGCTAACAAGTTATCCCCTTTGAAGTGAAGAAGCATGACAATTCCTAGTTGATATAAAACTTGGCAGGAAAACTCATGCACCAAAGAGGACACTACATGAACATGGTTTGGGAAGATGTCATGGTAGGAAGCACAGAAATAAGAAAAGTCAAGGGATCTAAGGGGGTGAAATATATTATAGTACGTAGTGGTTAGAAGGCGTATGGTAAAGACTAGTAAACAGATTTATTTGTGTGATTTTAAGGATCAGAAATATGTGTTGAATAATCTGTTCCATCATGTAGTAAAAGAAAATATAGGATCCTCTTCTCTTTTGGCAGTACTGGTGGATTAGAGGCACTGCATTTGCACTTTGAAGTCATGAGTGTGGTAGGGGAAGTAACAGAGATTAAGGTTGAGACGTGAGGTAGTTGAATAGGAAACTGCATTGCACTTCATGCAGTGCATTGTAGCCATTGCCAAAGGGTGTTTGGAGTATCCTTACAGCCCCCTAGCTGCACCCACTTTTCAGTCTTACTTTACATCCTTTCCTGCTTCCTTTCTCCCATCTTGCTATCTGACCTTTCTGTTACTGTACTTCATCGCCTTTATAATCCAGATACAGTGGCTCCTCGGTATATGAAAAAAATTCGTTCCAAATTCCAATTGTATATCAATGTTCGTATATCGATCCGAGTATTCCCGTAAGGAAAAGAAGTAAATTAATTCATTCCACATTCAAGAATTTCCCCCATATCCACCTTTTGTATCCACTTTAATACAATTATTTTCAGCACAAGCACAGTATATACTTTAATGATGTCCATACAGTATTCATCAAAAAAATAAAAGGGAATTTCACAATAAATTTAACATAATGATAAAATATAAAACAATCAAATGCAATACATCATCAGTAAAAAATCGAAAGAGTCTTACCTTGAGCGAGTTTTTGGGACTGCGCTGAGTGAGATGATAGAGAGGAGAGGGAGGGGATGGTGGTGGGTTACTGGGTGGGAGAGGGTGTGTCTGCTTCCCACTGACTTCCCAGCTGTACCACTGGGACCAGGCTTGGATGATTTTTCTCTTCACTACATTTTGCCCATTTGCTTTCACTTACACTTGATTTGCTAGAATCCTTTTTTTTTTTTTTTTTTTTTTTTTTTTTTTTTCTGCAAAATACCTATCAAGTGACAATTGCTTTTTACGGTTTTTTGGCACTTGGTAAAAATAACTCGTCCCCACTTTGACCATCATCCCAGTTGTTTTTTTGCCATCCCACTACCTCCTTCCATTCTTTCATCCACATGGCCCTCACCCTGTCCTCCAGACCCGAGGTGATTCCGTCTCTCCTCCCACAATCCTGGCTGGCTGCACGCCAGATTCCACCAAACAGCTCGTAAATCAAATTTTTAGCTTGTACTGTACATGGAAGCAAAATTTTTCAAAAATTTTATTTACTTCGTATATCGAAAATACAAATAACGAATCATTCGTATGCTGAGGAATCACTTTGTGTTATCTTGATGTCCAACTTTCTTTTCAGTGTCCTTAATGAATGGCTGAAAGTAATTAAGTGCTTGGCTTTATAGCCTTAATTTCTTGATTCAGAGTTTTTCTTCTCACTCTTATTCTCTTTTGATCTGGTGTCTGCAGGGTCATTTGATTAGGGACTGTGAAGTCAACACTAAAGGAGTATTGGTTTTGAAGTTATTTCAGGAAGTCCTGTCTTTAGTGAGCTTGAACTTATGCTGTTACCGTATGATTTCATTTATTGTCGTTGGTTTGGGTAGAATGCATCAGTCTAGTATTAAGCTCACTTTATGTACTGTATATGATGTACAGAGTTATATATAACTCAGTGATCCACACTTTTGAAAGATGAAAGATTTTATCTGAATTTTATTAGAGTTTGTTGGGTTCCTTGGGTTAGTGATTGGTTTGAAAGCAGTCTTGGGTTATCTTATATGTGCGATAGATTATGAAGTGTTCTTGGTAATATTTAAGGTAAAATATATTACAATATATGGTTGTTATCTCTTCATAGGTTATTTAGATATGTCAAAAGCCTTTGAAATTAAGTATTTTTTTTATAATATTGTTATAGAATCGCAATAGATATTTTACAACATTATTACTAGTATTATTTATTTCCACCTTCACTCAAAGATGAGTATCATTTTGTTGTACATTCACCTTTTACTAAAAATATGAATCTGTATAACACCTTGTAAGTCTGCTTGTGTAGGCTGACTATTCAGCTTAGTTGTATAGCTCCTGATCACATTTTCTTGCTTTGTAAATTGGTATTCTAATAGTAGTTGTGAGATAATAAGGTAACGGTACTGTATGTAGCTAAGCCACAGATTATTACTAATATAAATATGTAAGCACTAACTAAACTGTAAATAATAGGGTAGAATACAGCCTTGTAAATTTGTTGTAAAAATGATGTTAACTTTTAGAGTTCAATGTTCTCAACAGAAAGTAATAAAAAAATGTAGGTTGGTTAATAAGAATGAGCGTACAATGTTATTAGCAAAAATGCATGTGTATACAATAGTCACTGAGGATGTATTTATGCATCCTTAGTTTTCCTAATAGTGAAGTCTACAGGCAACTCATGAAGGGTGCAAAAGATAATAGCAAAAAAAATAATGTTTGAGACAGTGTTACCACAGAAGAAGTTTGAGAGATACACACAGTGCTAGACTGCCATCTGCCACTGGTACAAACTTACTGTCCACTCCTGCTGATATTACACCCAGGTACCACCCCAACACACCATAACTTTATGCATGCTGTCCATTAGCTAGCTTAATCCAGTGACAGATTCATCTTTGCAATCATTTTTGTGAAGCAGCTTAATTAGACTAGTGAGACTTCTCTGAACATCAAGGGTGAAAATCACAGCAAGACATAGGTTAAAGAAGTTGCATACTGATGAAGAGTAACCAGGAAAACAGACTCAAAATTACAAGGCAGTGAACATTTGAAGTCGAGTGCCTGGAGGAACCTTGCAAAGAGCCTCTGATACTACTAATAAGGCACAACATAAGCAGTACCCCATTTGGGTCCATTAAAACAAAATTATATTTTTTCACTGAACTTTTCAATCTAGTTTGAAATGTAGTTATTTTATCCCATTGTACTGAACTTATCTGTTGCCATGATTCAGCTCTCTCATTACGTGACATGTTGCAGGAATGTTGAATGATCATTAAAATAAAGTGAGGTTTAGAACTCAGTACTGTACTTATAAGTTGTAATTATAAGTTTGATATGGAAAAATGTCCTAATATTCTAGTATGCACTTGAAACTGAAAGATGGGTAGATGATGATCTACCAAAAGAATATGACTAGCCTTAACCTACCCAGGCATAAAGGAAAGAAGAATGAAATGTGATTATGAAATAAAAGAGGAAGTTGTTGGAAAAGTAGGAAAGGGAGCAAGGATTAATTTCTTAGAAATCTTCTGAGCTAAATAGTCTGAGGATTACCCATCTCATATTATGTTAGGGACATAGAGGGTTAGTCGGTAGTCACCTTGCAATGGAGTGAGAGAGGATTCAGAAAAGGATGGAGACAAACTTGTTCTTTAGGCAAAAGTGCTCTTGATTCAGTAATTATAGAAAGAGAAAAAACAAAGCATGATAAATACCAAAGCAGTATGTCACGCTGTGACTGGTCCTCTATTGTTATCAGTGGGTAAGTTTAGATATTGACATATTGTTGAGTATCTAGAAGACAAAAGGTGGTTTTCTCTGGATGTCATAGTAGTAGTTTTCTCTGGATGTCATAGTAGTAGTAAGTTAAAACGTGTCCTTACAGTTTTTCATCCTAAAATAAAATCAGTAGGGAACTGTAGTGATTTCACTTCTTCATTAGAATGAAGAGGGCAGGTTTGTGATTTGTTTAAAATCAAATGCATTACTATACTTTATAAGCAGAAGAAGAGTGCCTGTTTCCACTTGTATGAATATGCATCAGGGTCCCTCGGCACTTCTGCAGGTAGAACTGGTCATTATCTGTGTGTCTGGATACCTCGGAAGTCTCCAGCAGCGGTTTACCAGGGTAAGTGGGCCGTCTTCTGCAGATTTTCTCGTCTATCTTCATCGAGAGAAGCTCCTGTTGGTTTCAGCGGTAAAAGGATACAGGGCGGCTTTGGCCCTGGTCCTAAACTTGAAAGGCATCGATATTTCGTCCTCCCTGGAAATATCTTTGCTGATGAGGAGCTTCGAACGGTCTTGCCCGCCCAGGGAACTCAGGCCCCCTGAGTAGGATATGTGTCTCGTTTTGTGGAGCCTGACTCGTGCCCCATATGAGCCACTGCGAGAAGCCACAGACGGATCTGACTCTCAAGACCGTCTTCTTGCTAGCCCTGGCATCAGCGAAGAGGATTAGCGAATTACAGGGACTTTCCTTTGCAGTTAAACACTCAAGGGGGTGGGCATTGGTGACGCTCGAATTTGTCCCGGAGTTTGTAGCGAAGGCTCAGAACCCAGCGGTCTCTGACGCTCGGTTTGAGTCTTTCACGATCCCATCCCTGAGTGACTTTGTAGATAATGACCCTGTCGAGTTACTACCCTGTCCTGTACGAGTGCTACGGCGCTTTCTGAAGAGAACTTGGCGCCTCAGGCCTGAGTGTCGACGACTCTTCGTTAGCACTGGAACCCCTAAGAAAGATGTGTCCAAGAACACGATCTCGTTCTGGCTTCGTGAGGTTATCAAGAAAGCATATGCAGCAGCTGGGGAGGACAACACCAGCGCTCTGCATCCCCGCGCTCATGAAATCAGGGGGGCTGCACCCACTTTGGCATTCAAGAAGAACCTGTTGGTTCAGCAGGTACTGATGGCAGCGGTGTGGTCACACCAGACCACATTCACCTCTTTTTACCTAAGGGACGTTACCCATCGGTCCTTGGATACCTTCTCCTTGGGGCCAGTGGTGGCTGCTGAACAAGTTGTGTAACTTACCCAGCTCCTGTACAGGACAGTGTTGTGTCTCGTCTGTTGTACGTGCATGATTGGGTGTGAAAGGTGAGTGACTGGCTCTCTCTTCCCTCTTGTCATCCAACTTTTTACCTTTGGGGTGAGAGTTTGGGCCTTACAAGCTGAACCAGAAGTCAGACGCAGGTGAGTTTCATTCCTTGAGTACCCTAATCTTTGTTCCCTTTCAGGTACACGTTAGATGTGATGTCCCCTCTTTCCCCTACAAGGCGGGAAGGGGTTGCGGACTAACGACCAAACCCATTCTTCATTTTGGTCTTTAGTCCCTGACATCCTCCGGTCACCCCTTCTGTGGCTGGGAAAGGTTTTTTCTGGCTTTCACTTCGCTTTGTGTTCGCTTACCTACCGTAACCCCGTCACAGCAAGGGCGGTCTAGTAGACTGGTCCGTGACACTACAGTTCTCATAACAGTGATCATGGTCCGGTGACCATGTCCTCCTGGCTCTTACCCCAGGAGAACATAAGGTGCGGTTGGACTTCCAGTCGTTCAGAGACCTTCACTTAGATTCCTCCCACCGAATCATGAGTTCTCATATAAGTAAAGGACCAAGGGTTTTTATTTGTGTAGGAACAAATCGCATTTTTAAAAGTAAAATGCATTTTTCGTAACATACAAACCCGAGGTCCTTTACTCAGGTTACCCACCTCAGCCTCCCCACAATCTGCCCTAGACTGGAAAGTAAAGTGAATGCGTGAAGCCGGGAGGTTGGTACCATGGGTTTCCCACTGTTACCAACCAACTTCCCAGCTGTTGGCAATACCAATACATGCCTTGTTAAGTCTTTAGCGGCCAGTTCAGCTTCGCCGAAAGTATTCCCCATATAAGTAAAGGACCTCGGGTTTGTATGTTAGGAAAAATGCATTTTACTTTTAAAAATGCAATGTTTTGCACCGCTAAATGAGGTAGCAAGTAGGATAGAAGGCTGAGGCTCCAAGACTGGGTTGGATATGTCAATGACTACCCCAACACCCCTTGTTTACCAGAAGCCAGGTCAAGATGCTTTTACTAATGGGCCAATTGCATCCTCCATGTTTAGAGGCATTGGCCAGTGATGTCTTCCCTTTCTTTTTGAAGGCCATCTGTTTCCTGTTTCTCACAAAGGCAGACACAAGTCAGTTTCTGAGAGAGCTTTTAGTTCATAGAAATTGGTAAAATGGGTCTTAGGAAAAACCAGTCAGATCTTGGCAGGACCTTTCATCAACTCCCAGACTTCTTCTGTACTGCTTCCCCTTATAGCTAAGAGAGGAGTCCTTTCAAGTTAATGGAATCCCTACTTAATACTCTAAGGTCTCAGCACTCTGTTTCTTTCCAGGGAAGAGGAAAGAAATCTGGCCAGAAACTCTTCAGTAGTAGATGATGATGATGTTTGTCTACCAACTTAGACCATTTTCAGTGGTAATTGTCTGTAGAAATTCTAGTTGAACCGGCATGAGATCATATCAGATCTTTGGGTAGTATTGACCTTCAAGAAGGATTACTGACTTCAATTCCTGGAAACAAGCTCCCCCCATTGACCTCTCAGCCAATACTTTTCCAGTAGTATGACAAGGGGACAGGGAAGGTCCATGCTCTGGATGCCTACGTGAGGTCGGTGTTGGAAAAGAAAGCTATGGAGTTGAGAGCCTAGTTACAAGAGTTCCACAGCCCTCTTTTTATAGTTCCCAAGTTCTCAGTTGTTGGAGACCCATCATCGACCTCATCCCTCTAAACTGTTACCTTCTGACTCATCCAGAGAAACCATAGCCTCAGCGTATTATTGCATTTGAAAATGCAACTTCGTAGCATTGATTGACTTCTGAGATGCTTATTTTTTTATTCCAGTACATCATTCCCTACAAATACAGAGACCTCTGTAGTTTGGCTTTGCTACAGCCTCACAAGTTTTAGCAAGAGTATTATTTCTAGTTGTGATCTGGGCTTGCAAGCAGGGTATCAGGTTGACGAGTCACTTGGGTGACTGAATGCTCATGATCTCATGAACAGCAAGCTTCAGGACCACTTGGAAGTGTCCTATTAACCTGTGGCAGGTGGTGGGCATATTTATCAGCTTATGAGATCTATCTTCTTTCTGGACAGCAAGCTGCCTAGAGATACAGATTAACATGATGATTGCATTAGTTTTAATAATCTTGGACAAAATAAAACTCTTCCCAAATGATTTCCAGATCTTTTGATGACTAATTCCGCTACTCCATATTTGGCTGAAACTAATAGGACATCTAACATCCCTGGAAAACCTGGTTCCTCACAAATGTTTTTGTTTGGGGTCTGAACAATCACAATTCATCGCCAATTGATCAATGTCGTCATCACCTCCATTGCTGCTTGATACAAATGGCCTCTGAAAAATCCCACTCCTCTCATTCCTGTGCTTTATCTTCCACAAATCCCCACTCAATTCTGGCCTCCCTCATCATAGTTGTCATCCAAGGAGGTCTGGTTGTGGATTTTGGCACTTCAAAAGAGGAATGGAACTCTCATATGCTAGATTTTGCTGCATCAGGATGGTGGTCCAATGTAGAAGCAGGGAGCCACAGCAGTTTCCTGAAACTGAAAGCAGTTTTTCAGGAGCTTCAGTCCTTTGACCATCTGTCTGACAAATTCTTTGGGTTAATTTAAGACAACTTAAGCTCGGTTATGTATTTACAAAGTGAAGGCAGCATGAAGTCTCCATCTCTATGCCAACTACTTTGGAAAATGTCAGCCTGGATCCTAGGCTTACATTGAGAACCCTTTCGACAAATGGTAAAATAGTAGGAGGAAAGTTATGTTGTGCCAAGAGGTTGATTACTTATTTCTGTGAAGGAAGGCAACAAATGACCCTAGAATTTCTGTGTCTAGTAAGATGTTTTAATGACAGTGGAAGGGATTAAGGAGAAGAGGATAAAGATTCCCCAGAACCCAAACCATTTACAGATGAGATGAAACCTGTCCCACAACTAAAAGGTCTAAAGAGTTTATATTTTACTGGGATTCCTTTTCCTTTTGGTGCCTTGGGCTTGTAGGAATCTCCTTTTCCAACTGGAGTTGCAGCTTGACTTCTACTGCTGATAATACAAATCAGAACACTTATGAGCTATATCCCTTAAGTAGAAACTTGCAAAAAATATGGCACCTACAATTCCATCCATTAAAAACAAAGCTGACAATAGTCCCAAAAAGTCTAAAGGCCCGTCCAGACAATCGAGCACAGCTCGATGGGCACTGCCCACAAACGAGCAGAGCCCACAAGTACAACTGTAGTGTTGTCCACACGGTGCCGAGCTGGCCCAGTCAAACCTGGGCACAGCCAGAGTGCGTGGTCATTCAGGCAGGACCTGCAGACTGTGTGGTACGATAACTACCAGTATGACAAGGGCGTTCCCAATAAAGTTCTATTAAATGTAGAACATGAGGTCTTGACCACTGATCCATAGTGGAAGCAGAGACAGAAATGTCTGTAAAACACTAGAGTGAACAATGAAAACCTCTGCCCCTTGCCTCCATAGGAAGCCTCGTGCGTCTGGCAGTAATGTCATATTACCAGCCACAGACAGTGTCTGGTGCTTTCGCTAAACAGCCAACACAGGAACTTTGCCTGTGTTTTAGTGGGCACAAGCGGTAAACTTGTTAACAGGCAAACTGCTCACTTGTGCACGCGGGCAATGCTCGATCGTCTGGACGGGCCTTAAGGATCCCGGTGACCTGTAAACTAGACAGCAGAAACCAAAAAAGTGAGACAAACTGCAGCAAATACAAGGGAACTGAATCCTAAATTTGTTATATGTGGTTGAAGCAGCTGATTAAATTGCTCAAAAAGTTTTGCATTTATATGCTTTTTTAGTACTGCATATGACAAACTTGACTGTTTTTTTTATTACCATACACTTTTACTCTTGAAAAATCTTGAAGAGGTCTGCTGATGAAAACATTCAAAATACTCAGAGATGAAATAACAGACTACAAGAGTCTATTTACATTTAATAGTATCCAAACTAGATCCACTGAATGGAAACTGCAACTCAAAAGGTTTAACACTGGCCCCATTTTCTAATTAACTGCCAACTGAACTTATGGATAGTACCACTACCAGCCAGTCCAAGAGTAGATTAACACAAATACATGATGTTTTCTAGGTGTTTCTGAGGATAGATTAGTTAGCCACTGAGGCACCATTGTCACATAATACCATGTAACTTCTAACAGCACTTTGAGTCTCTGCTATCTTTCATGCTACAGTCATACTGGAAACTTCATTTTATGCCTTCAAGAATGTATTCACATCTTTTAAAATGTTGCCTTTGGCAATGCCTGTACCTTTTCTGCCTCTGTAGTTCCAGACATTTTTTCTACCTCATCCCTCCAGATACTCGTACGAAGTTCATTTTTCTTGAGGTCAGTAAAACTTCTCGAGTACTGTCTACGGTGAACTTTAAATATAAGTATTTAAGGCACTTCCCAGTGTGTTGGTTTCTAGTGTTAGTCAAACTCACTTATATAATTCGTAGTTTAAAGGGTAAGGTGGATTACAGGGTGGAATTTTTTAAGCAACAGCTTTATCATAACTTGTATTTTTATAGGATAAGCCTTGCGAACTGTAGTCATATTCCCCAATTCTTGGCGAGACAAACACCTTACAGGAAATACACATTTTAGAAGAAAAGTAATGAAAAATTGAAAGGAGCCTTCATCCAATATTGGGGTCATGACCTTGCATAGGAAATCATATGTTCCAACCACAGTCTAGATAGGAGGGTCTATGTGAGGCAGATATAGAGGGTATTAGTAACAAAACCCAGGTGGCATGATACCTTAGAACAAATACAAATAACCAATAATCTTTATCTAATAGAGCATACAGAATCCATTTAAAATTAAGAAAATGGAGCAACAAGTATAAAAGTGAACTTATTAAATTCACTGTAAAGCAGTTGTGAATTGCTTGCTTGCAGGAAGAAGGAACATTTTGGATAGGAAGCACTGAAGTCTTAGTAAGTAAAAATGGGGCTAAAGAAGGAAATTTTAACTTGGAATGACAAAAAAAGCCCTCTGCTGCTCAAAGTAATGACATTAAACTCCTGCATACATCAAGTAGTTTCTTCTAAAGTATGTTAATAGGAAGGAAAGTTAGTTTAGATGACAGACACTTAAGGAGACAAGGAACTCTTCAAACTATGGAAAGAAGAGCATGGCACTCTGGTGAAGTAAGACCATTTTCTATGGGTTATGTACTCATAATGACCAGATTTAAAAGTTCAGTGATAGTTACTTTTTATTGCTTACTTGATCTGTGGTATCATCTGTCAGGACTGTTAGCATTAACCCTTAAGATAAAAATCTGGATTTAAACTAACGTACAGTACAGGGTACTTATAAATATACTTCTCCAGACCATGTCAACTTACAAAAATTACTTTCACATTGGAGGGTTCTAATTGTTCTTCTGAAAGTTAATAAGTATAGTTCAGTGGATTTTACTAAAAAGGTTTAATTTTTGTTATCACTGAATCATTTACTTCGAATGACATTAGCCTTGATAAGCATAAGTTGTCTTACTGCTCCATTTCTTATTTAATTACAAATTTTTCTTTTTGTTTTACTCGTGTGTCAGGAGAATTTTATTCTTCTTGCAGGTAATAAATCAAAGTGTCGGTGTCATAGGCATCAGCAAGGGTGGAGACCTTGCTCTATCCATGGCAACATACATTCCTGAAGTGAAGGCAGCTGTTGCGATAAATGGCTGCAATGCCAATGTACAGGCAGAGTTTAAGCTCTCAAGTAGAATTATTCCTGGGTTGCAGTTTGATGTTTCAAGGGCCAAGGTAAGACTGGAAACGTATCTCCTTTTTAGAAAGTATTTATCGCTACTTGTGTGCATTATACATTCCTGAAATTTATTTTATGGTATTTAATCAGTGAGGAGGGGAGTTTTAATTATTGAGAAATGGATCTTTTGCAGTAAAGATAGAAATAAATTTTGACTCTTGTAAGTTTTAACCAAGGATGGAGAAGTCAAGAGTTCCAAGAATTGGGACTGAGTTATGAGGTCAGGTCTCATGTGATTGATTGTAATATAGTGTCCATAAATATTTACTTTTCAATTAATCATTTTGGCCTTCAACATTGATAAAAAATACAGTACTGTAATATAAAGTTTTCCTTGAAAATTAAGAGCAATTCAAAGCCGTCAACATGAATAGAATTGGCCATCAAAGAAAATTGGTATGTTTCAACACTTCCATTCATGCTGATGGCTTTGAATTTCTCTTCCTTTTTAGGTTTGAGGAAAATTTTATATTGCATTATGCTTTAAAGCATGTGAAGACTAGCACTCCTATGCTTAGTTATCATTCCGTAAATATATTTCTTACATGTGTAAGGAACTCAGCATTCAAATGCCTTGAAATGTATTAAAGATATCCTAATTATAATATGCAGTCAGTAATTCACAAAAGTCTGGTTAGAATATGCTGTACAGATTATGAACTTACTGTTTTCCCATGATTAATGCCTCTTCTGGCAAACATCAGCTTTGTCCTGTTCACTCATCATGGCTTGCTGTGAAAAGTACCAACTTGACTGTCATCATTACTTTCTAAATGAATGCTTTGTAAAACTCACCCATGTACTGTATATTTAGATAGACACATTATATCAGATATGAGGTAGTTTAGTCCTCGACTTACTGCTGTGAGCTCATTGTTGTATTGTTTAATTGGAGAAAATAAGATTCATACTCATTGTCATGGATTGATTCATACACCAATTAATCATCTGTTGTAAATAAATAAAATAAAACAAATATTAACTGTCTGCTTTCAGTTTGAAAATGAAATCTTGGACTGCTTTGATGTACTGGATGATAGCCTTTCCATGCCAGAAGCAATCATTCCTGTTGAGGAAGCAGATGCCAATTTTCTTTTCTTGGTTGGAAGGGATGACAGGAACTGGAAAAGTGTAGAATATGCAGACCATGCCGTGAATCGTCTGATAAGAGCTGGGAAAAGCAATTTTGAGGTAAGTTTACTTGTGAAGTATTTGGTCCTGTGTTTCCACAATCCAGGAGTCCCCTGGTTATAGAATTACCCTAACTTTGCAAACTTGGTGTATTGCATGTAAGTTCTCAATTTGTTGTTGGTTTGTATTAATTTATCTCAAAGCATCATTTGGTGGCTACGGTAAGCATCTCAGTGGTACTTTCTTATTATTTTACTAACTCATTGCCCTTTGCTAACCATTGCATGGCTATTTTTATAACAGAGTCAATTTTCAAGTCATGAATTAATAAGATGTATTTGATTTTCATTTAACAAATGATTATCAGTAATTACATACAAATGCAAATGATTTTGGTGAAAATTGCTTTGTCTCTGTCTCTGCATGTGAGACTCTTTGCAGCATGAACCTTCACAATTGTAAAGTTACTTTTCTTGGTGGTGGTGAGTGAGACACTGGTTCTGTTTCTTTTTAGGAGTGCATATATAATGACGCAGGACATCTGATAGAGCCACCTTATTCTCCTTTCTCCAGAGCTTCATATCATGGCTTACTGAGCTCACCAAACATGTGGGGAGGTCAGACACAGCCCCATTGTGAGGCTCAGGTGCAGGCATGGCAAAGAGTTACAAACTTTTTATTTAAGACTCTTGTTTGTCCAAGAGGAAAATTATGATACCTGACTTCTGATCAAATGCAGTTGTAAGTTCAAATTTATATTTTTCACTGTCAGCTTGTGGTTTCTCAGCTAAATTTTTCTTAAACTATAGTTTTTTGATAGCGTAGTCACTTGTTTCATCCTCAAGGAGTTACCCTTTCATGGTCTACCAGAGCTCCATGGTGACCAGATTAATATAAAAAATTCTCTTTTAGCTGGTCTTGCAGCCGGGTATTGTGTTGTAGTGATAAACACTCTACTGTAACACGTGATGGAGTATAATGGACTCAAAGGTAAGAGGGTATTTTCCCTAATGTTCAGCGAAGCTGAACCCAGTTTTCCAACGTCAGAACCTGCAAGGAGGAGAAGTGACTATTGTGCATACATGTCTGCCATGTTGTTTACAAAAAGACCAGCACAGGACCAAGGAGCCATTACTCTTTCTGGTCAAGTGACAGGAAAGTTCGCCGAAAGCCAGTGCTAATGTCAACTTTTTACTCTACGTTTTCACTACGGAGGATCATGGAAACCTCTAAAATCGAAAGTGAAGCGCTTATTTTTAAGTTCTAGTTAAAATTTTTAGTTTTAAACTGTGGAACGGGTAATTAATTTGTGTGTGAAAGCCGTAAACCGGCATTTCTCGTGAGCATATGGTCAGCGCTTACTTACGATCTCTAATTGTAAAAAGCACAAATTGTTTTGAAGAATTTGTCATTCTGTTTAGAAGTTTCAACTAAAGAAATGTTCCACAATTCATGATTAATTTAGATATCCTTTCAGATAACGAAAGCTGTGGTGAAAAAATATATTGTAAGGACAAAGTGGACTGTACGCTTAATGTTGTTGCTTGGTCAAAAGACTGCTAAAAGCTTTACGTAACAACACCACGCTCCTTTTGCGGTTTCTAAATTACGGGGAGATATCTCTCAAGCCAATTCATTGCTAACGAGGATAACACACTAATATCATTAATGATCAGTACCACAATTAGTACTTTTACTTACTGAGCAGTCCCTATAGACATGAACTCAGATCATAAGTTGCTGTGAGATACGATGAGAGATACGCGCCTCTCTCTCTCTCAAAATCTTGCGAGTGCTATATGTACCTCGTTTCTGTAAGTTACTTGCGTAACCTTAAAGTATGAACACAATATTAACGTTAATCAGATCAAATTATATTCACCATTCTTAAAAACTGAAACACAGGAAAATGAAACAAAATGGAGGGACATTGAAATGCATTTGTTGAATTTAAAATTAATTTAATAACTAAAGGTTAAACATATCAAAGAGTAATCACATAAGAGACAAATAAAATGAATTACTCAAAAGGGAATTATAACTCAATGGCACTCAAATGAACCAAGTTACAACAGAGTTCAAAGGATAAGGGCAATCACCCTTTCTAAATCCACACACACATCACTACACAACACTAGATATCAGGTCTACTCAAAAGCTGAGCCAAGAAGCTGTGGGTTCTGTCCTGCATTCAGGTTTTACTGGGGAAAAAGCGACAAATTATACAATGACCACGAATACAAAACAGACTTACAAAGTTTACGTGAACATAAAAACTTAAAGAAAGATAATTTTCAAGTTCTTTATCAAAAATAAATTCCAAATATAATATTGTGCAATTTCAACATATTGGTTAAATGTAGTGAATTAGAGCCTCGATGGCTCGGTCGGTAGAGCAGCAGACTCAGACTTCATAAGAAGTCTGTGTCGCGGGTTCAAATCCGCAGCCGACCGGTCAGAGGGGCGGACACTTTGCTATCCGTGTAGACACCCCGGGATTATGTATGTAATCAACGGATAGGTTTGCTGAAAGCAAATGGGTGTTACAGACTAGTACACACACAAACAAAGCCACTCCAACATCTTCTAAAATCATAACAGACGCCTCACACGTCTCGAACTGTCGGCCTAACCGCTCACGTCTCCTCGCTGCTGGGAGAAAGGGAGCTGGGGATTTGGCACAATACATATACACATGCTACCGCGGTCTAAGTGATGTCAGGCAGGGCAGTCGATCGAGGCTACGGCCTACCCCAACGCCAAATCAAAGTCCTTCAAAAGAAGGCATCGTGCTTACCCCATATGAAAAATGGGAAAAAGCACTTTAAACGAAGAAGAAGGTTAAATGTGGTGAATTAATTGGTGGTGTGTGACAATAAATTTGGGCGACGTCACGCCCATACAGTGCACGCACATATGCATACACGCCCATAGAGGGACGCCAAGAGGGGTGACCAGAGGGCGAGCTACCATCCTTCCTTTCCCCTCTCCCGAACTCTTGACCCCGATTAATGGCTTCTCTGGCGAGAGGTACAAACAAGATCTAATAACACCTTCAACTATTACTATACGTGGTGCAATACATTCACCAAGAGGAACTTCACATAGATAAGGATAAATGAATTATTAGAACTATAACAGTGTTCTACACTTCATGCTAGAATCATAGCAAAAATCAGGCGAAATAATGTCAGAGTGTCATGCTCGACTTAGATTGGTTCTTTCACCCTTATTATGACATGCAATAGAGACGTAAATATTTCTACAAAATACACAAGTATGCGAATATATTTGGATTTCACATGAATACAGATACAAATACAGTAACATAGTTCTTCGTATGTTGATTACCTGACAGACGGCAATTCACAACGAAAAATCAAATCAGTAATTTCTTATAAGACAGATGATCCTAACAGCTCTACAGTAAGAGATAGATCGCATGGTAACAAGTGAATACACAAAAACTTCAGAAAAAATTGCGTGAGAAGAATTTCTCACAGTGTCTAATATAGCCCGGGCAGTAGCCTACATCAGATTCAGTGAGAATAATTTAGACTATAATAGATGTTGTCTGCAGCCTAAAACCTAGGATTACATATCCTTAAGGGCGAATTAAATAACCTGGATTAGGTAGTAACCTAAATTAAGGTAAGGAAGAACCTTTTAAGACATAACCTGTTATGGGCCTGGCAACAGTCTAGTTTACACCAAGGACCCTAGGATTACTGTAGATAAACAGGCTACACACTTTTTCCTTTTATATAATGTGTATACTTAAGCATGACCTAAATAATCCAGGACTAGGCAGTACCTTAAGTGATAACTTTTTACGAAACATCCCATTATTGGACTAAATTGTTAGCCTAGACCATGTAACCTAGGACTAGATGAAATAGTAACCTGTGCTGGATGAGGTGGTAGCCTAGCTTTAAGGCTACGTGCTAAGTTAATTGTGTTTTATGTAACCCATACCCTCAAGTGTGATTTAAATAATCCGGATTAGGCAGTAGCCTAGATTAAAATAAGTGATAGCCTAGCTATAAGGTTACACATTAGTGAGTTACTAGTTTATATATTAGACAAAATAGTCTAGGATTGGATATAAATAACAACCTGGGTTAGAAAAAAATAGTAGCCTAACTACGGTTACATATTAGTAAGTTTCAGTTTTTATATAGCCTATAAATATAGGAGAAACCACTAATAGGAGTGAGGAAGACCCTCTAAGAAATCCTATATTCTTAGCTTAATGTAGATTATACTAGAGGCATTAACCTAAGCCATATAAAACAGTAGCTTGGGTTAGTTAAACAAATTAGTTCATAGCAGGTAGTTTGAATGGCATGACAATTAGAATTAAAATTTCACATAGCCATTGCAAAAGTGTATATGCAATACAGCCATATACAGCTGTGAAAACTAACCTAAACCTTGGAGGGTTTAAGTTAACATAGATATTTAATAAAATATATTACAACTAAACACTTGTAATCAAGTTAACCTGTAATATGGAAACTATATGAGGAACTACAGAAGTGTCCCTCATTAAAAACAATTAATACTAACTAGCTTCTAATAACAACTTGCTTTATGTCACTACAGGGCCGCCATTGTGCAGGACCCTCAGCTCAAGTGTTCTGTAGCAAACTGCTCAGTTAGCATTTTGCTAGTGGATATGGCCCATACCACCTGCCTGAGCATAGTCCTTGTAAAAAACAAGGAAAATTTGCTTGGTCGCCAGATAAGTGCGAAATATGTAGTATGCTCCTGGCAGCAAGTTTTAGGACGAAACAGCTAGTTTTAAGCTGTCTTAGTGGGTCCTAGGTTTCAGTAGGGGTGAGGCAGAGGGAGATTATATCTTTCTGGTAGAACTCCGGTAGCAGATATTTAACCCTTTCTCAGAACAAGACCTATGTTTGGGCCAAAACTCAGTAAATTAGGTCACTCATGTGTGCCCCAGTGTAAAGGTACTGCATCCTGTCACCAATAAGTGAGAGTGGATACAACTGTTGCCCAAACAAGGTCTAATGTTAGAATTCCGTCTGGAAACAACAAAATAGTCAGTTTGGAATACAGGCAGTCCCCGGTTTACGAAGGGTCCGGCTTTTGACGTTCCGAGGTTACGACGCTTTTCAAATATATTCATCAGAAATTATTTCCTGGTTTACCACGCATTTGCCGGGGTTACGACGCGTCGTACGCCGATCCGACGGAAGAAATATGGCTCCAAAACGGCAGAATAATAATAATTTGGAGGTTTTTTATGAAAAACTCAATAAAAATGCAGTTTACATCGTTTTCAATGCACCCAAAACACTAAAAGTAAGGTTTTCTTACGATTTTTGACAATTTTTCGGTTTACGATGCGGCGTAAAAACGGAACCCCGTTGTAAACCAGGGACTGCCTGTACAAGACTTCAAATCAAAACCTAATAGGGGCTCCAGTACTCACCCCTGATGATACTGATAGTCGTTTGCAAGATGCCTCAATGTGCATTTTCTCTCCCAATGGTAAGTATCTAATTAGTGAGAGAAAAACTATGATTGAAGTTGTACATGTGGAGTTTAGAGACAGGACAGCATTCCCTAATACAGAATGGCGCCTGGTACCACCTTCACCAGATGTGGAGAAACCACTAACAGAAACAGTTCTCTTACTTGTGTTTATAGCATTAAAATCTATAGAAGACACCCTTTACCAGGTCAACGAAAAGTGGATCTCTACTTCCATTTTGAATAAGACCCAAGTTTCTCACCAAGCAGCCCCAGCCTTTTGTCCCTTCACTTTCAAAATTATTAATAATGTGAATGACAGAATTAAAAAAGTTAAGTATACCTTAGTTTAACCAGACCACTGAGCTGATTAACAGCTCTCCTAGAGAGGGCTGGCCCGAAGGATTAAATTTATTTTACGTGGCTAAGGACCAATTGGTTACCTAGCAATGGGACCTACAGCTTATTGTGGAATCCAAACCACATTATAGCAAGAAATGAATTTCTATCACCAGAAATAAATTCCTTTAATTCTTCATTGGCCGGTCGGGGAATCGAACGTGGGGCCAGCAGAGTGTTAGCTGAGAAAGGTACCAACCTGTCCAATGAGGAACCAAAAAAAACCATTTGCCGCAGTCATCCCAGTTTCGGGGAATTCCACCAAGGAATGGGCAACACTACAACTCCCTTTTGAAAGGAAAAAGCTCCCTTGAGATATAGCTACACAGCAGTTTGGGACCCCTATGAGAAGAATCAAAGAGGGGACAGCCTCGGCAGAATTTCATGCTAGGATCCACCTCCTTAGTATTATAACCTCTATCACCTTGCTGGAAGTTGCTACCAAAAGGCTTCCAGAAGATTCCAGAACATTTTGCTGTTGTGGGCAAAAGTTTTATGAGAACCCTATGGGAAGAATCTATGACTTTCTGGAGTGGTGAGTAAAAGCATGAGTGGAAACATTGGAGGGCTCCGACAAGTCACCTACCAATGCAACTTCATTATATTACATTCTAACCCGTTCTGTAAGGACCTGTTTGAGGAGTCTGTTGTGGCTAAACTTAACGAGCAAGGCTTCCATCAGAATTGTACAGAGTACACTCTTCTGGGAAAAGGGAAATTCAGGAAACAAAAAACCAGAAACTTCCCTTTATCCAACCCAAAAAGGCTTGCTATGATAGAAAATCCTATAGGCCTTCAGTCACCCCAAAAGTTTTCCTCAAAGACAGGTAGGTCAGAAGGGACAACTCCCTAAAAGGGACAACAACAGCAGCAGCAAGGAAATAATTTTCACAAAGTCTGAGACCCTCTTACGGGGGAAAAGGAAAAGCAATGCCTATCAAGGGCAAAAGCCAAGGAAGAGGCGGATACCCATGGGAACTGTATGATTGGTGGTCGACCTTGACAACACCACGGGCAAACAGCATTATTTTCAATGGGCTGGGGTGGAAACGGTCTCATCCCTCCCCCGCCTTTAAAGGGGTTCTTCCAAAAACCAGAGCCTTCTCTGGAAGGTTACGTGCAAAAAGACCCTGTTAACATGCGTATATTCGCCACCAAGCACATTTCTTCAGTGTCCCCAAAAAGGATTCCTCCTAATGAAGAGCGATCCTCAACCAATTAACACTGAACAAGCACATTGTTTGCCAGAAGTTTCGAATAACTATTGTTGCCCAAGTACGTTCAATCATTCCGAAAGGGACTTGGACAGTTTCTATAGATCTGAAAGATGCATACTGGCACATCCATATCGTATATTGTAGTTCCCTTCTGCCCCTTCCTAAGGTTCCAAACGGAAAGATACGTAAAGGTCCAAAGTCATACCCTTTGGGCTGAACATTGCCCCAAGAATTTTTGTACAAAATTAGCAATGGTAGTTGTCGAGAACTCAGACGAAAAGGATTACAACTAATAGCCTACTTCGATGACTGGTTGATCTAGGGACCCACAAGAAAAGAGTGCTTGATAAACCTAAGAGCAGTGGTCAACAGACTAAAGTCAAAAGGTTTTATAATAAATTGGAAAAAATCCCGCCTCATGCCCAACAGACACTTTCAGTGCTGGGACTGTTAGGATACTCTTCACAGCCTGTTGTCTCTCCCCATCATACTCAAAACAGAATAAGGCAAGTCCTTAAAATGTTCTTTGCACAGCCCAGAGTTTCTAGACAGCAATTAGAGCATCAGTAATAGAGCCAATACTCACATTGTAACTAAAAAATGTGAACAAATTCTGGCTATTGCATCCAAGAAAAAATATGCCAGACCGACCTCACCAAAAGTTTTAAAAGTTGGGGAGATACTTTGGCCTTGGACCCAGAAGGAATCTCTGGTGAAACAGGTCACCCTGACTCCTCCGTCTGCACGAGTGACAATACACACAGATGCCTTGTTGACAGGTTGGGAGGGCATCGTGAGGAGCATCAGGTGGCAGGGAGGTGGTCAGCAACTCTGAGGAATTGTCATATCAGTTTTCTGGAGCTGATGGCTCTCTTTTTGTCTCTCAAAAAACTCAAAACCTCCAAAAGAGAGAGACAACATGACTGCAGTGTCCCTGCATCAAGAGGTCAGGATCACGTTCACCTCCTCTCAATATGATAATGCTAGCCATCCTTTGGATGGCGCAAGCAAGTGGCACCTGTCTGCAATTCATCTCTCAGGGTCTCTCAGTGTAAAAGCAGACTCTCTATCAAGGAAAACGACATCCTCAACAGAGTGGATGTTGGACAACCACTCTTTTCAAACAATAGCCAACGTGCTTCCACAAACAAATCATTTATAACTAACTAACTAACCAGAAGTGGACCTGTTCACTACATACGAGAATCACAAACTCCCAGTATATGTGTCCCCAAACTTGGACAGTCAAGCACCTGCAAGAGATGCCTTCCTACAAGACTGGAACAAATGGAGAACAATAAATCTTTTTCCTCTATTTCGAAGGTTTTGAGCAAACTTCTAACCTTCAAAGGAACAGCTTACTTAATAGCCCCAAATTGGCCAAACAGGCATTGGTTCCTATTGCTGTACAGTACTTAAACTATGGGCGAAGAGATCAATTCCACTACCGTCCGTTGTTCTCTCCCAGAAAGTAGGAGGGAAAGTTGTCTACACATCCTCCGTTCTGAGCAGAGACCTTCATGTGTGGATTTTTAAAATATGATCTACTGTAAAATTACTCGCCCAACATTGCTAAGTACCTAGTCCAAAAATTACGGACATCATTTATCTGGCAATGCCAGTCCATATGGGAGATATGGTTAGCTTATATCCATGCTGAGAGCCCAGTTGAGATTTCTACGGAAACGCTTAAATTTTCTTATACTGTATACCTTTTTGAAGACAAATGCCTTGTGGTTACAACAATCATGACATACAAGGCAGCATTAACAGAACCCTTGCTTTATGGATTCGGGATTGACTCTAGTATAGAAGTTGTCACTTCCCTTCTGCGGTCTTTTGCACTACAAAGACCCATTCCTGAAAGGCTTCCAATTACTTGGTCCCTGAACAAGGTGCTTAAACTTCTGTCAACCCCCCAATTCAGTGGATCCAATATAACCACAACTTACATGCCACAAAAGGCGATTTTCTTGATTGTATTAGCATTAGGAGCTGACCATCAATTATTATTGTCCCCTGGCCCATCATTCCTGGCCAAGAATGGGGATCCTTTAAGAAGGAAATTTCCTATTCTGATAAGAAAACTCAATTTAGCAGACAAAACATTATGCCTGGTGCAAGCACTTAAGGTTTACCTAGAAGTCAGGGCAAACATCCCAGAGGGTCCAGTTCTCTTACACCTTAGCAGAAACAAACCACTCTCCCTACAAGGGCTAAGAATGATTGTAGTGTCTCTTTTTAAAAAGGCAACTCCACACTCCTTTTCTAGGTCACATAATATTAGGAATTAAGTACGTCATTGGCCATCTTCAGAAATGTCTCTTTTGAAGAAGTCTGAATGTATAGGGTGGTCATCAGAGACAGTATTTTTTAAAAAAATTATTGCCACGAGCTTGAACGAATTCGACAATCAGTAGGTGGCATGGTTAGTCCTAACCCCTAGGCACTACAGTACAGCATAAAACCAGGGATCTTATTGACGGTGAGTATACTAACTCTGGGAAAAGGGCTTGCTTAGGTAAGCCACTGTAGAACGACATCCTAAAACATAAGTTCGTGTATAGTTTCTGGTTCTTTGGTACCAAAACCTGAAGACTATTTGGAATAAAGAATGGGGCTTGAAATTTGTGGCTTGAGCTTGAACCAAAAATATTTTTTCTTTTAGGGTGCTGGGTTTAAAAACTGAGAGCTTAAGCCTTTTCATCACCTGTCAATTTCTTTGTAAAGCTCCTTGAGGATGAAACAAGCTACTACACTATCAAAAAACAGGTTTTAACATAGGAAAAAACTATTTTAGGTAGTATCACTATCAAAAAACAGGTTTTAACGTAGGAAAAACCTATTTTAGGTAGTATCTGTTGAGTCCTCAAAACCCTCCCACTTCCCTGATGGAAAGGCATGGGATTTGGGCAAGGGATCATCCTGCACTGACCAACAGAGTAATGGTTCCTTGGTCCTGTGCCGGTCCATTTGTAAACAACATTGTGGATGCGTATGCACAACAGTCACTTCTCCTTGCAGGTTTTGATGTTGGAAAACTGGGTTCAGCTTTGCTGAATATAAGGGAAAATGCCCTCTCATCTTTGAGTCCATTATACTCCATCACGTGTAATAGTGTTTATCATTATTACAACAAAATACCTGTTTACAAGACCAGCTAAGAGAATTCTTTGATATTAGTCCAGTCACCCTGGAGCTCTTGTAGACCATGGAAGGGTAACTCCTTGAGGACTCATCAATGACTACAAAAAACAGGTTTTTCCTATGTCAAAACCTGTTTTTGAAATTTCTTACCTATGTGTATTTCTTATGCCTGTATCATCTTTTCAGAATTACTGTATTCACATTACTAAGAAGGATGTGGGACGTAGGATAATTGCTTTTTAATAAATTTACATGCATGCAGACCAAGCTTATAGCATAATTTGCAAGAAAGGAAAGGTGAGAACTCTTACAGGCAGTCCCCGGTTATCGGCGGGGGTTCCATTCCCGACAGTGTGACGGTAACCGAAAATCACCGATAACCGGAAATCGACAAATATCTGTGCCGATAAGCGGGGATCAGCGCAGAAGTTAGGAGGGTATCGGCACCGATCTTTGTTTATCGGCACCAATAAGCGGATATCGTCGCTGAAAATTCGGTTATTTTCATAGCTAGACAAGTGGTGTAAAACTGGACCGCTGATAATTGAGGCTGCCAATAACCAGGTACTGCCTGTATTTGTATGTTGGGCAACTAATTTTTGACCCACTGACACGTACAATTAATGCTCAAAATTCTTCGTTTATGAATGCAAATTTTAACGTTTGTGTTTTTTCTTTACCTGACTACGTTTCTGTAGGTTCATCAGTATCCAGGTGCTGGTCATCTCATTGAACCTCCGTATTCCCCTTTTTCAAGAGCTTCGTTCCACGGACTTGTCAGGATGCCTTTGTTATGGGGTGGCAGGACTGTGCTACATACTAAAGCCCAGATACATGCGTGGCCAACTCTGCTGAGGTTTCTCCGAAAATGTGTCCGTTAAGTTGCCCTTAACAATAAAGAGGTAGAAAATGTATGTTTGTATAGTAAGCGTGAAATTATAGAAATTACAGGTGATCTGAATTTTATAATATATCAGATATATACTTAGTAAGTAATGAAAATATTTGATCAAATTATTCTAAGCATTTTCAAGATATATGCATTTAAGAATTGTAAATACCGAATGTGTGTTCTTCTGATCAACAAAATAAAGGTAAAAGCATATTATTTTAAATGAGTCTTACTTACTGTTAAAGTTAGCTTTATCTTCGCACCGTTTGGTGTGATCGGCAAAAAAAAAAAAAAAAAAAAAAAAAAAAAAAAGCTTGGCTAACCCACGAGGACTGTCACTGTAGTCATTTGTTTTCCCACTAGATGGTGCTGGAATGTTTATGTTCTTGTCATATTTCTTCATGCCAAACTATTACATGAACGGTTGGATCGGGGTCTGTAATTTTTTTGCTTTCTGGCCAATTTTCTCCTGTACGATACAGTGCTTATTTCTGATTTTGCTTTATGTCATCTACAACAAGTGGAGATGAAAGCAGCACGCTGTATAGGAAAGACTGTAGAAACTAACGTTTATATTTTGCAAGACTACCTCGTAGCCTGTTAGACCAGCTGATCTGGCACAAGGGTTGTTTTCTTAATGTGCAGATTTTGTGTGATCTCATGAGAGGATGTAATTTTGTGTAGTATCGGAAGATGTTAGAGGCTGATATTTGCATAATGAATTACAGTAGTTAGTGCACACCAGAAACCTTCCCAGTCTTTTTCTTTTGTCTTCTGGTGTTGCTTCTCCTTCATTAACCTACCAGATAGCCTAGACTAGTTCCTCTTTCTCTCTCATTCTGCTTCACCTTCTTTTGCTCTCTACATGGTTCAGGAGAAAAATTATTGGCTTATTTTATCAGGATTTTGATTGAAAACATTAGGGCCAAGATGCCTTCCCCCCAAAGTTTTCGCCCTTTTCGGTTTTCCCAGCGAGAGAGAAGGGGGTCATAGCCTTGGCATCTGTCTGTAGCCCACCCTCTGGACTGCCTTGCGTCAGTTGGTTGTCTCTTCTGACATGGAACCAAGGTGTGTCTTGGGACCAAGGTGTGTCTTGGGACCAAGGTTCTGTGCCCTTCAACACCTCTCTCTCATCCGCTTTTCCGGTTCGGGTTCAGCGCCAAACTCGTTGGGAGTTAATTGGTTGACACTCATGTTCGCTGGCTCTGTGTTGGCAACTGTGACAAGCTTCTGCTAAACATAGAAGTTTTTTCTGCTAAGTTGGTAACTGGCTGGCTCACGTAACATCCCTTTTAGAGAGAGTGCTTGTGATGTATATGAACCGGTAGTTAGGGTTTCAGACGTATTATGTTTGCCTCAGTAGTTCTGAACCACATCTCTGTTTGTCTGTTATCTTTTGCTCTCCTGGTATTGTCCCCAACCAAACAATAACCCCCTCACCCCCTCTTGCTCAGTTTTTTCCCCTCTATCACCTTATATTCATCACCTGGTGATAATTATTCCTTTTCGTATAGTGGCTCTTCCTCTTCCGCTACCTATTCAACTACTGTAGAGTGAGTTGGCCTGATTTTAGCACAGCTCTCACCTCTCAATAATTGCCTCTAGGTGTTGTGCAGTCTCTCCAACTGTCGTCTCTGTTATGTGATGTCTATCCATGCAGACAACCCTTGACTATCGTCAAGGTTATGTGGTGACGTCATACAAGAATCCTCTCCCTTCTCCACCCAAGTACCCATTCCTCCATCCGATGATCTGGTATTTTCACCCAGCATTCCATGTTGTCATTTCTCATGTTCTGGCCCTATTTCATCTCTTCCGACTCAGTTCCTCTGTTTGGACTTGAGGAGTTTCAGCCCTGTTTTGGTTGATTCTCCTTCAGTATTTAAGAGGTGCATAGCCCGCTTTGTTCCACATTCACTTACTTTTACCGAATATGAACCCATTAACTGGGGCTCCTGAGTTTACTTTTACCTCGGCTCCTGTTACAACGAGTAAGAAATTTATTCTATTTATGGTAGGGTATGTTCTCATGAAGTAGACCCTTTGGGAAACGGATGTATAGTAAACCCCCTTATTCGTGGGGATGCACTCGCAACCCTTCACAAATAACTAACTTTCTGAATACTTAACCCCCTCTAAAAACACTTAGAACTGCCTATTTTGATAGTTTAAACACAAAAAAACCCTCTAAAAATGCTTATACCTGAGTATTTTAATAGTTTTGTCAAAAAAAGTGCATCTAGTCATGTGAATATGAAAATACAGTAATTAGAGCACATTTCTCAGTGAAAAATATTGCGAATGGGCAAATTTTCTGTGAATAATGGGTAGATATGTTCCACAGAGAAATCCACGAATACGTGAGTCTGTGAATAGTGAGACCGCAAATACGTGGGTTTACTGTACAGTCGTAAGAGAATTACTGTATCCTACTTTTTTTTTTATGAAATATGATGCTAGGTAACTGTTTAGTGTTTAACAGCTCTTCTCCTAATAAGAGCAGTGTTTTGTACTCGCAACTATTTGTAGAGTGAGCTCTCAGGAACCAACCAAACTAGACGATGTGCCAGCATGTTGCTGGCTTAACCTATTCTTCAGAGGCGATCTCAGAAGTGTTCCCCTTTTTCCTGGTTCTCAAATGCTACTGCATCTTTTCCAGTTTGAAGCTGCTTAGAGCTGGGTTAGGACTTTCTTACGATATACTTTTTTTCTTTTTCACCTTCCTCTGTCCAACTTGCAAGTTTCTAGTTCTTGGACCAAGGAAGTGAAGTCTCCTCTATAGGTAATTTAATTTGGCCTAATTGTGAGGCAAAAGTACCTTTGTTTTCGGTATTTCATTGTAGCAATACAGCTTGATTACTGTAAGTGTAATACTTATGTGATTAGTTATGTATTTTTATATATATACTGTATATATATATGTAAAGTATATATAACCCTGTACAGTTTATGTAATGTTTTTGCATGCATGTGCAGATATGTATGTATACGAATGTACGAATATAGATACATATAAGGTAATTATAAATATTAGTCCTGAAGAGGCAGAGTTTCTTTATGATGCGCGAGAGTTATAACCTCTCCTTGTAGACCTATTTCTGAGGCCATGGGAAGAATGTCTTATTCCTTTTACAGCTCAGTTTTTAGTAACAGAAAGTTGTGCAACTTATTTTAGGTAGCCCTGTTCAACCATTAGTAGCTGTTTCTGACAGTGCCCATCATGTCTACTTAATCCCTAAGTGTTTAAGGCCATCACCTAAGATGTCTCAAATCAGGAGATTAGAGTCTTGGCACTACCTTTGAAGTCATCCCTTTAGGGTCTTGCCCCTACAACCTTTTTTGCACTCGAGTTCCATATAGAATTTCCCAATTTACCCTCGAGTTCTGCTTCAGTAAAGTTCTGGTTCAAATTCTATGTGGAAAAATTTTACACGTACAGTAACCGTCAGTAACCGACACTGAAGTTTTGAACTCCCAGTTCAGTAGGTTGCGTGGATCCTCAGGCAGCCACATGCAGATTTTCAAAAGTGTCTGGAAAAGCATCAAGTAGAACATTTATTAGCGGTACTTTTTGTTGTTTTACCCCTATCAACTTCCTGATATCCTCCTCTCCACACACTTCACACAGGAAAGTTCAGAGTTTGGAAGGGTAGATTGGACAGTGGTTATGCACTGAGGTCTTTGAGCCATGGGCATTTCCTGTCTCAACAAGTTTATCTTATTACCCCCTTTTCGGGGAGTCATTCAGTTTGATCGTGGCAGCTTTTCAGAAGGGCTTAGGATAAGCTTCTGTTGACATGTAGGACACTTCCACTTCCTGGTACTCCTTCAGTCTAAGTATTCTCCTGTGAGTTGAAGCCTGAGCAGTATGGATTCATCAGCGTGATATCAGAGTACTGTAGTCTTCTCATATTTGGACAGCTGGTTCGTTTCTCACCAGTTTGTTTTTATTGTGAGAATTATGGTTTTGTCTAGCCTTAGGAGTGGGCTTTTTGTTCAAAGTTGACTTTCCTATGCTTTTCTGACCCAGTCAGTCATTTATCTGGAGATGAAGATCAACTATCTCTTATTGGAGGGTTTTTTTCTGAGAGAAATGGATAAACGATTTTCCCCACTTTTGAGAACTATAATGGGTTGCCTTGTAGACCTCAAGAACCTTTACACTATTCTCAGATGTCTCAGAGGCAGATTGAGGGGCCATTCTAAAAAAACATCTGATGTCAGGAAGTGAAACTGTAAACATCCTACAGTTCTTAGCAGTTTAGAATAACCTTAGCAAGTCTCAGTTCTTACATAAGATAACAAGGACACACAAATCAAGAGATTTGTTCAGACTAACAAGATCTAACTTACTCTTTGTCCAGAGCCCAGCAGAGTTATACTGTTACCTTGTTTTGTCCTATTAAAACTTTGTTTGAAGACCATCCCAGCAGAAAAGGGCAAGGTCTCCAGTCAGATAGTCTCCTCATCCTCAGGTTTGCCAGAAGTTCTGGAACCTTCAGGGTGACCCAAACACCCATCTGTTCACGACTGCCCCAGACACTACACTGCTAGTTTACTGCCCTCCGTGCCAGGATCCTCAAGCATGGGCAGTTGATACCTTTCTTCAAGATGGTCGAATCTAGACCTTTATGCTTTTCTCTGGTTGCTGTTTTAAGGAAATATTCAACTAGTTGTGAACTTTGCAGGTCACAAGGAGGAATTTGATAACGCATTTGTTGCCCCAAGGGAATGGTTCCCCTGTCTTTCTTTCCTGGTGGTAGATGTTCCTCATCATGTTCCGTTCAGGGAGGATCTTTTCAGACAGTCTCTTTCGAAAAGATTCCATCAAGCCTCCCCATCTTCATCTCGCCATGTGGAGATTGTCTATTGTCTGTTATGAACTATGGCATTTCTCGATGGCCACAGAAACAGGTCTTAACTCTAAAAGGCTCTCCATTGTTAGACTTTTGTATTGTCAACAGTGGTTAGTTTTTTTATCTTGATGCTTGTCCTGAGTGATTCCAGCATCCGTTCCACTAGGTATCCTATTTTAAGTTCTACCAGTACCTCAGGTACAAAAAGCAGTTTTCTGTCACAGCTTTTAAGGACACCACTTTACAGTATTTGCTTTCAGTTCTGTATCATGCTGACTGGAATGTTGCTTACAATTTAGAGTTTGAAGAGGTTTTCAATCTTTTGTGCTGGAAATTCATCTTCCAATCATGTTTTTATGAGGAAATTTAGACGTATTCCTTCAGATGTTAACCGCAGTTAAGCCTTTTGATAAGGCATCACTTAAGAACTTTGAAGACACTTTTCTCTTAGCTCTTGTTGCAGCAAAGTGTATTAGTGAGCCTCAAGCCCTTACTTGTTTGGGGGGCTTTGTTCTAGTGGCAATCTCTCTTTTCTTTCATTGCTTAGAGAAAAGATCTAGAGGAAGCCCTTCCCAGTTTTATTAAAAAGTCTAATTTAACTGCTTTGGAAACACTGAAGGAGTGGCTGTCTTTCTGGCCAGATTAAAACTATTAAGAGTTTATATTATTGAGCTTCAAGCCTTTTCTTGTTCTTTGGCTTTGATTTGGTGGCAACCTCTCTTTTCTTTCATTGCTTAGGGAAAATATTTAAAATTGAAAATCCTTCACAGATTTGTGACAGCACCTAATCTAACTAATAAGGTAGCAATGGAATAACGGCTGTCTTATGTCCAGTTGGAACCTGTAAGAGGAGACGTTAAGAATTTATCTGTGGTGATAGCCTGTAAGAGGAGACGTTAAGAATTTATCTGTGGTGTTAAAAGGCCAAAGACTCCTATGTCCAAGATGGGTAAAGTCTATGTACACAGAGTTGATAACTGAGTTTTTACCTTTTTGGGAAATAATCCTCATGGCTTCCTTACCATAACCATGTCTTTATACCCTTTAAAACCTTCTTCTAGAGAAGGCTGTCCTGCAGCTCAGGGGAATTATAACTGTTTTTACCTCATTATTTCCAAATGTTTAATTTTAGTATGAGGTATCAAGCCCTTAGTCCATTTGTTGTGGCAGGACTCTTTCTCCTGAACCAAATATGATAGTAACCTTGCTTTCTATCTTATCGTTAGTTGTTAGAAATCCTGCTATTGAATTTTGGGAGCATGAAGGTACACTTTTGGTGTTTAGGAGTGCACCTTCTTATCTGATGGTGGTACTAGTTGTCTTTAGTTTTGGACTGTTGGTTATGGGCTTTTGGCTCAGGCGTCACCAGCACTCTATAAGATATCGAGTCCTTTTTTCCCCTGTAAGGATCCTCTGACAAGTCTTGCCACGAGGACCTTACACCCTGTTGTGGTTCCAATGTCTGGTGACAGTACTTACCAATAAGGATCACACATGAGGCATGAATGTTGAGAAGCTCTTTCTCCCCTTTTAAAAAATCTTTTAGTTTGCTTGGCTGAACCCTGTTTCTCTGGCTGTACTAACCCACAATCCTTATTCAACATGGTAGTTGGCTAACTGTAGCAGTAGGTAAGATTCATTCCAAACAATGATAATTTTCATGATGAAATTAATCATTTGCATACTTACCTACTGTTAAAGTGGAAACCCACCCCACACCTTAGTGGTGGTCATGAAGAAATATGACAAGAAGGTAAACATTCCAGCACCATCTGGTGGGAAACAGATGATTACAGTGACAGTCCTCATGGGTTAGCCAAGCGTAATTTGTTTTTTTATGCCGATCACACCAAACAGCGTGAAGATAAAGCTAAATTTAATAGTAGGTAAGTACCCAAATAATTTTATCATGAAAATTACTGTAGTATTAACATATATATTTTGATACGTAGTAATAATAGATGCAGGTGCTATAGTAACAATAGATGCAGGTACTACAGTATTATTATTATTATTGCTGTATTAGGACGTAGAACCAGAGTACAGGTTCTTGAGTAAAAAAATATACAGGTACTGGAAGTGTAAGCTGTTTACTGACAGGCATCATTAACACAGAGATGTCTTAATATGAACATAGATCAGACAAGGAGGAATAGTACAGTTATTGTGAAAATTATATACTATGCGAAGGCAAGATTTTTTCATTGGGTAAGCAAGTTTGGCCAGAGTTGTTTTCATTTTGTTGCTAAACAAAACCACCAGTAGTAACTTGCCTAGCAGAGCTGTAGGTCCCCTTGTTGTTTTCTGTATACTGTACCTGTATGCAGTGTATGTAATATCAGTCCTGTATACAGAAGTGTAGGCAGTCCTCGGGTTACGGCAGGGGCTCCGTTCTAGCAGCATGCTGTAAGTCGGAAATTGCTGCAATCCAGAACATTGTAAGAAAAATACAAAAAAATGAGAGAGAGAGAGACTTAAGTAAGCCTGGGGAAAGAAACAGGTTTATAAGCTTTGCTCTGGTAATAAACCGGTTTTCTCCCCTCCTTTTAGGAGGAACCTCCTTATAGTGAACCCCTTCCCAGTGACTACAGCTCCCTAAACCGGTGTCTTCTCACCTCACTATAGTACATACAGCTACGCTGCTCAGAATGCTAGTTACGGTGCTGTAACTCCGGAATATCAGTCGTAACCCAGAACCAAGTTTTTGGTGAATATATTTGAAAAAGCACCATAAGTACGGAATGCCATAGGTCGAGACAGCCCTAACCCCGGGGACTACCTCTAATTTTATCCACTATGTAACTAAGGTTTAGAGTACAGTTAATAAGAATGTTGGTCTGACAAGATACCAGTTATATTTTTCTAAAATTATGTCATATATGAAGTGTCACTCATGAAATAGAGGCTTTCAGGTATTTTATACTAATCTCTGGCAGTCTTTGCTAAACTTGGCGGGTAATAGTTGCGGTCTAAGTATCTCAGGTCCTATGCAGCTTCAATGGTTGTTTTTTATTTTAGTAAAAATTTTACATAGACTCAACAAAGATATAATTTATAAAACAAAATTGATATTTTCACTGTAAACTCAACACTTTTTACAGAGCAAGTTCCTTTGTCTGCACAAATCCCAGGCACTAATCCAAGAAGAAAAATAATAATAAGACCTGTTCCTACCAGTGGGTTAGTTCACGTACATTTTGTCCCTCAGGCCCACTGTGGCAAAAAAAAGTTTTCACCTTGTTTAGTGTGGGGAGCTAACTACAGTGCTCTGGGATAGTGTGTTTGTATAGAAAAATCTACTTTATTTACAGAAAATTGATTTTACATTAATAAGTTGCACCTTAGGTTGTAGGGAACTAAGTTGCTAAAATCTCCAGAGAGGAAAAGTGAAAACAACTGACCAATAGAAGACAAGGGGAATAAAGTTTCAGGAATCTGTTACTCCAACAACTAACATGGTCTGTCAATGTAACGCCACCCTCTGAGTAATATTAAAGCTGGTATTGTGTGACGACAATTAGAAAATGGAGGTGTACTTGCCACAACTCTAGGTAATAGTAGTAAGAGACTGTGGAAGATCTATACTCAGGATGCCCAGGGAATGATTGCGTGATGAGGAGGTATATTTCAATTTAAGGAGAGCTTGTTCAGCCACAGATAATGAGCCCAAAGAAAACAAGTCTAAAACATAGAAACATAGTAAAAAATATCCATGAAGAACTCTGAACTGTTGTTTGACACCAAGTGGCAACCCTTAAAAAACATCAATATCTTGACATTCCATCATACACTTTGACATTTCATCACAATCTGAGCCAAGATAAGATGGTGTGCACAGAGAAAAACAATTTTCATTTACCTTCTCTGGAGTCCCTTGTTCTCTAAAAGTAGATTTGAATACCCCTAGCAGGGCAGAGGAAATTATTCTAGTACGCACAGTTAAAGAATGTATACTGAAAGGAGCTGCAAGATGACTCTTATCACGGGGGGACTGGGTCTTGGTTAGAAAATGTGATGCAAAAGGGTTACTAACAGAATACAAACTTTCTGAATGTATAGCCCTACTAGAAATTGTTTCAGGCTCTTTTTCTACTTGCCAAGATGAATGCAATGAGGAAGATTATACAAGGATGCCTACTCTGAATGCTCATACAGATGCCTTGTCAGGTTCCGTAAACCCTCAGAGAGATACCAGGATAGTGGCTTGATTGTCATAGTAGGTGTCTCCTCTAGAAATTCTAACATAAGCTCTTTAAATCCACCCAGATCATTTTAATGTTGCTCAAACAATCGAGGTACTGCAAACCCATACCCTGTGATATCTGCAACAAGCGTTTTCCTTTGTCAACTAGGAAACAGAACGAAGTTGGGGATTATTGGAAAGAAGGCTTAGTAGGATTAGCCTTCCCAAACTGTCCTAAAACCTTAAAGCCTGGATTGTACATGCATTGGTTTAAATTAAGCCATGCTTGTGCTCGCATGGGCTCTTGCTACTAGAGCAGCCCGTAACAGGTGATGTTATCTGTAATGAGAAAAATGAAGTGTTTAAAAAGGAACACACAAAAAAAAATATGCAGTTACAAACCCCTTTAAGCTTTACAGTACCCATCTTTAGGAGGGAAGTTCAAAATTAGAACGTCCTGATTTTCAGTCAAAGAGAACCAGAGAGGAAAAGGGGGGTTGGGCAGATTGCAGATCGAGAGAGAATAAAGAAATCTAAGGAAAAGACACCAATGTTTTCACTTACTTTGTAAGCAATGAAAAATAACACTACGCACTGTACATACTCTATGATACAAAAATCACTAGACCTGTTATTCAGAATGAACAGATGCTGTTTTAGGACTGGGTTTCTGAGTAAGGTGGGGTTTTAAGCACTACAGTTCTATTTCTTCATCAACAAGTTTACCTGTGAGTCTCTCAAACAGATTTACGTAGAATGTTTTCAGTTGGAACATTTGTATTACTGTTACTGCCTGTAGTGCCAATCTCTCAGCCAATGTTTGCTGGATTGCTTGAGTTGGTTGGTGAAAGTTTGACGAAGGTGTAAGGGTAGGATGAGGGTTAGGTTTTGAGGGTGAAGAGTGGCTTTGAACTGAAAAAGGGGAGCGGAAGGTGCAGGAATGGTTGTTCCTGGCTTTGTAGTTAAGGGAGTATTCCACCTTGTTCCTCAGTGTTTGATACTGTTTCCATCATTTGGGTGGTGGAGGCTGTTGTGGTCTGGCTGGTCCCTGCATCTTCCTTGTCTCCTTCACCTCAGACTGGATGGTTAAACAAGTAGTCCTCTAGTTGCAAAGGAACCCAATTCTTTGGCTAACGCTTACAACAAGACAGTGAAGCATCAGAAGAACTGGCAACTTCTCAGCGTAGTGCCAGAAGTAGACGAGGCTACGTCAAACAGATGAGGGAAGAGTTATTTGGCAAGGGGTGTCCCTTACAGCAGGACTTATCTCTTGCCAAGCAGCTGAACACTGGAAAAACATCCAAAGGAACAAGTTAGATTATGCATATGTACTGGACCCAATCAAATACTGCACCAGTGATGAGATCTTTGTCAAAACTCATCACAAGAGAGCCACAAGTCTTACCTCAGAGATGGAAGTATTCGCTGTGAGGCATCCAGAAAAAGTACCTTGCTGTAATACTGCTGGCAGACAGCAGAAGATCCTCTTGCACAAGCCATCTCACTTACAAGAACAATTGACTAGATGTTGCACATGTACCACAATAATGCAGGGGAGACAAAGCCTACTATACTTCAGATACTGCATGCAACTTTAATATAAAGTACCAAAATGTAGTCTACATACTGCCACAAAAAGGGAAAATGCACAGTACAGTATTTGCTCCTAACAAATCCAAGAAGTAAATTATACAAATAACTGCAGTAAAAGATCATATGCCCAAACAAAGGCCAGGGTTAATCAGAACATAAAGCAAATAGATAGCAACAAAAAGCACAACACCAAAAAGAAAAATAAAATCCTTGACTGTCAGCAAAGATTGTCACAGTTGGTAGAAAAAACTCGTTAAAAACATTTACAAGATGACTTACCGCATGCGCACAAAAAGCTTATCTGCATTACACGATGAGTGGAAAATGAAAATTATAGTAACATTTTTACCTAAAATGTTAGACAAGAAGATAAAAAATGGCAGTCTCGAACTTTCCAAACTGAAGACTGAATTCTCAAGCAACTGAAAAACGGGATTTTTGCCATAGTGGGTCTGGGGGGAACCCAGGGGCACATGTGCCAACCAGGAGGGAGTAGCAGGACTTATTCTTCTTCCTCTGGGATTGGAGTGTCTGGGAATTCATGCAGATACAGGAACAGACTATGTGAATGTATTAGATATATTAGACAACAAATTGTCATTTATTGTATAACATTATTTATTTGGTTACTGTTACCAACTCAAATATATTTTTATTTGTTCATCATATTGTCTCTTTTATTCCTTGATGTTTATGGCAGAAGAGAAAGGCCAGAACTCTTATTTGTCTGATAAGAGCATCTAATCTTTGACCCACTGAACATATTTATTAACTATAAGTAAAATCTCACATTACAGAAAGTATTGGGATACTATAGAACCTTTTATTTTCAGATGACAAGTACAACTGAATCTCGGAATTCATTATTTTTCAACTTATGAGTGCAAAAAATGATTTAAGCAGTTCTCTTTAACAATAAAGCGGCTTGATAAAACCACAAAAATGCTTATAAAATAAGATTTTTGTTGAGTATGGAACAAAATTTTTAAAAATATAGGTGTTTTTTGTTCTTGCTCACCACTATAAACTCCATGAACAAATTCCATTTTATTATACCAAATGGCATTTTTTGTAATCTTCTTTAATTGCAGTAAAGTGCATCAGGAAGTTCACATCAAAGAAGTCCATAGCACACTCAGCACAGCAGTCAACCAGGCCCATTCCAGGAAGATGGATGTATGACAGACAAGTTCGGTCAATAAAGTCAGTGTTAGCAACAATTGGTTGCCACACCTCGACGTTTCAAAGAACTGTTCAATCTACGAAGACGGTCAATTAGTCCTTCCATCTTGACACTGTGAAGATGTTACAACTCTTCTCTGTCTCTATGGACCGTGGGTATAACAGCCATCAACCAGGCCACATTGCAAATATCACTTTTCGTCCAATCAGCGAAGTTAGCAATGATTGGGTCAGGTCAGTACTTGGATAGGTGACCTCCTGAAGCACTGGATTCTGTTGACGTCTAGAAGAAGACTCTCGCACCCATGGTTAGAAAAATTGGGACTAATCAGTACTTGGATAAGTGACCTCCTGAAAACTTCAGATGCTGTTGGTGAGTAGGAGACATCTTTCGCATCCATGATCCAAGTCTTGGGCTTACAACTTCCATTGTTTTTTCCTGATTCATCGGGAGATCAACAACACCTCCAAACTAAGTTCAGACAACTTGTTTTTGGTTCCTACTCAGTCAAGAAGTGGTGTCTAGGAGCTCCAGTTCTTTTGACTTGATGTAGTTACACTCCTCCTGTAAGGAGTGGGAGATGTAAGCAGTAGCTGCTGCTGCTGCAATTATCAGTTGATCCACAACCCGAGGAGAGAATATTATGTGGATCTTACGACAGTTTCAGGAGTCCTTCAACAGTGGGTGATAGATCATTCAGTGGAACTCTCTAACAGGTATATCCCAGGCAGGAGGAATGTAGTGGCTGACAATCTGAGTTGTCAAAGTCAGGTCATAGGGACAGGGTGGCCTCTGCACCAGGACAGCAAAAAGGCTCTTTTGTCTGTGGGGAAAGCCCTCAATAGACCTGTTTACAACAAGATTCAACAAGAAACTAAAAGTCTTCTGTTCCTTGGTTCTAGATCCCTTTGCAGTGGCAGAGGATGCCCTGCAACACCACTGGGACAATCTGGAGGTTTATGCCTTCCCTCCATTTTGCCTAATCCGTCAGGTTCTGAACAGGGTAATGGCCTCTTAGAATCTCAGAATGACCCTAGTTGCTCCCATGTGGCCTCACACAAAATGGTTCCTTGTCCCCTTACCCTAATGTCAGAAGCTCCTAGAGAGATTCTTCCATGCATAACCTTTTGTGTTAACCCCACTTCCAGAGATACCACCACTCAGTAGGGTCCCTATCTCTTCATGGCTGGAGACTATCCAGTATCTCTTCCAAGCGAGAGGCTTTTCTTGCAGAGCAGCATCAGAGATGTCTGGCTATCTTGGAAAATCTTCCTCAGTCATGCACCTGGGCAAGTGGGCTGCTTACTGTGGTTGGTGCAAGTAGCATACTTCCTTGTTTTTCTCCACAGAGAGAAACGGCTTTCATTGTCTTCCATCAAGGTTTACCGAGCTGCCTCGAGTGCACTTCTGCATGTGAGGAATGTTGATCTTTCTTTCTTGTCAGAAATCTCAGTGCTTCTTAAGAGCTTTGAGCGCTCTTGTCCTCCAAAAGAACTTAGACCACCCAGTTGGGACCTGACTCTGGTACTGGGCAGCCTCACCCACGCTCTAATTGGGCCTTTACGTTGTGTGTCAGACAGGAACCTGACTTTCAAGACGGTTTTCCTGTTGGCCCTGGCCTCATCAAAACAAGTTGGTGAACTCCATAGCCTATCCTTTGACATCAAAAATACGAGGGGTGGAAGTCCATAGCTTTCGAATTTGTCCCGGAATTCCTGAATTCGTGGCTAAGACTCAGAACTCCTCTTCTCATGTTGACAGATTTGAATCCTTTTCCATTCCATCTCTTAATGACTTTGTTGACAACGATCCAGATGAATTGTTCCTTTGCCCTGTCAGAGCACTATGCTGCTATCTGAAAAGGACTCACCTTCTCAGACTGGGGTGCCGAAGACTTACCTTAGCACAGGCCGAAAAAGGAAAGTGTCCAAGAATACGATCTTTTGGCTTCATGAAACTATCAGACAAGCTTATCATTCGACTTCATGCCCCAGCCCTAACACAGTGCATGTAAGAGCACATGATGTTAGAGAGCTAGGCCCTTCTTTGGCATTCTAAAGAACTTGTTTGTTCAAAGAATTTTGAAGGCTGGCACTTGGCTTCATCAGACCGTCACTTCCTCTAGCCACCCCTTAATCAAGTTACCTGGGCTGGAAGAAACTGAAGTGTCATCTTCTCAACTCATACGCAAAGTAGGTGACAGTTGCCACCTAGGCCTGTCAGCCTACGTTATACTTAACTTTTTTGTTGCCACCAATTCCTTGTTTGTTTTCTTTTCACTGGTTTTCCAACTGGTACTAGAAGAATTAACCGTAAGTTAAGACTGCAGGTTTGTTAGCTATGAAAATACAAATTGATTAAAAAAATTAATTTTTTAGGACAGTACATCCCCTGTTGTGTATTAAGCCTTGTGTACAATACTGTGCATTTTGAAGCTCTGCTTAGAACTGGTGCATTGTAGGTTGTTGTGGTTTGCAGGTTTTTGGTAGAAGCCCACCGATTTTTGTAGCAAGATGTAACAGCGCTATAACCACCAAAGCCAACGTTTAGCCATCTGTATTATTAACCCTCTACCTCGGGCCACCACGTAATATCCCCAAAAGACTGGTTATTAATATTTTTCAAGAGGAAAAATCTCCAACTATGAAAATGCCACATACCTGCCAAATTCTCAGTTTATAATCATACCCAAGCATCAGCACCTCAGAAACCTGGAGGAATTGTTAGAATGTTGAAAAAATAAACAATTAAAAAATCAAACTAATTTAAAAATACTTGACTCGTTATTAACAGTTATAATAAAATTAATGTGGAAAGCATTTTAATACCATGGTATGCAAATTTTAAGTACTTTGAAATTGATACCAACCTAAGGGAATAAGAAGAAAAAATATTGGTAAACTGTGGTGTTCAATTCAGAGTATATACCAAAATGCAAATAGCTCACTTTAATCAAGTATACTACAGCACATGTACTGTTAAAGTATTTTCTTTGTAAATCAGTAAATATTTTCCTATTATGATAAGGCTTCAATTACCTCTCTTGTTTCAAAGCATAAATTCTTCTGCTGGATTCATAAATAAAGTCTGGTTCCATAACTAAGCAAGCCAAAGAAACCTGATGGGTAACATCTACCTGTAATAAAAAAGGAATACATTAACACACTTGTTCAATAAACAGAGTGATTTCTCAAAATCTTTGAAATGTTAGTAATAAATCACACAATATGTTTAAAGTTGAAAATATAACAAACATTTTACTACAAACGAAACATGATACATACAACATAATTCTACCTACAAATCAATGACCAAATCAAGCTGCACAGTTTGACCCACTGTAAAAATTTTTTTATACAATTAAGATTTTTTACAACTTGGTAATACCTGAGATGATTATAATGAAAGCAAAGCCATTAACAAACTCAACATAACTTCCAGCCTTAAAATTGTGCAAGAGGAGAAAACTGCATACTATATTCCTTAAAGCCTTCTTAATGACTGTTTCTGGGAAGAACAGCGATCACCTACTCTCAGCTTACTGGGGCTATCAAAATTTGTGAGTACATTAAGCTGAAACTATTTACTGACAATAACAGACTCTCGCCCAACACAGAGTTGATGTTGATGACTAATCTAAATAGGCTGCCAAACTAGACTAACACAAATCTAGACACCAACACTTCAAATCTATGTATTGGTACAATCTGCAAACCCATCTACAGCAGATACAGTACCAATCTGGTGTCAATCATATGGTACAATAATAAACAAACTTATCCTTCCCGGTCCAAATGTCTATAAATACCCTTGATCAATTGTCAATATGCACATGTAGCCAATATGGTACAACTGTAATTGTACCCACAATCATTTTTATATTATAATACTCTCCAAATTTCTTATGCAATCATTATTGCATTCCTCGTTTTATTTACTAGGATCATCATCATGTAGTCTCCTACTATCCGACATCTTTACCTGATGGCATCTTTCATCTGAGCATCCATACCAAATGCTGTGTTCCAATATGATTGTGAACTGTTTATTACAAGGGTCATTACGGTCTCCCATTCTAGAATGCTAAGGGCATCCTCCACCTACAAATGCTCACTCCCTTTCTGTATGTTCACAAACAATGCAGAAAGTCAAATATCATCTACCAAGTGCACTGAATAGAATGAATACTTTAGTCAGGGTTCCTCCAATGAATTTGTACCAAGGATTACCCTACAATAAAAAGGCAATATGAAAAGGATACAATGACTACAGTATCCAGCCAGCTACAATGCAATTAAAACAGCCCTATCTTTCATAATGAGTGACAGGGCATCCAGGGCAACAATCTATCAATTCTGAGCTAATTCCCCCTAAAACATCAGTCACCAAATGAATGTAGAGTATCAAGTAGATTTAAGTAGTAGCTCTGTGGTGGCAATTTCCTTCTAGCTTAACTTTTTCTACAGTTTTTTGGTTGCTAATTATGGACTTACCTTCAATTTTTGTCGCATGATTATAATTAACCTGTAATTAACCACAGAACTTCATCCAACAAGGTAGGGGACCCAATGGGAAAGCGGGGTTATGGGTGGGGTATACCTCTGGGACGGGGTGATTTGCTCCCCTGCTTGTTACTATCCTACAATTTAGGTAAAAGTATACTTAGTTTAACTCAGACCACTGAGCTGATTAACAGCTCTCCTAGGGCTGGCCCAAAGGATTAAACTTATTTTACGTTGCTAAGAACCAATCGGTTACCTAGCAACGGGACCTACAGCTTATTGTGGAATCCGAACCACATTATACTGAGAAATGAATTTCTGTCACCAGAAATTAATTCCTCTAATTCTTCATTGGCTGGCTGGAGACTCGAACTCGGGACTAGCAGAGTGCTAGCCGAGAACTCTAGCGACTCATCCAACAAGGAACTAAATGGGACCCCTAGGGAAAGTGGGGTTATGGGTGGGGTATACCTGTGGGACAGGTGATTTAAACACATTTGGGAGGGTATTGGGAGGGGGAGAAGGCGCCCAAACTTTACTGTATACGGCATAACAGGGATGAAAAACGCTTACACAAACACAGGAGGAACAAACGACAAAGGTAGCTGTTACAAAGACAAACACTTTCACTACTACTGCTATTTCGAATGCTGCCACGCATGTAATCTTACAGGGGAGCTTTTGGTACACAGGCTGACTCCTTTCTGAGGAAAATGGGGGCTGGGGGGATAATGCTCGTTTCTGGTCCTTCTAAAGTTTCAATTTACGGCAAAATACACTTAAACCCCCATGTGCCAGCACTAAACAAGGCAAAATACATTTGATCCCCCCAAGTGCCAGTACTAAACATGGCGAAAGGGGTTTCAGGAGGAATTGAGAAGTTTCTCCCGTCTTTTGAGGGGGGGGTGTGGGGGTATTCATACGCGATCCTCACAGGCATTTCCAACTACAGTAAATCCCCCGTATTTGCGTTCTCACGATTCACGGACTCAAGCATTCGCGGGTTTCTCTATGGAACATATCTACCCATTATTCGCGGAAAATTCGCCCATTCGCAGCATTTTTCACTGAGAAATATTCACTGATTACTGTATTTTCATATAATTTTCATGAATAAATGCACTTTTTGTGATAAAACTATTAAAATAACTCGGGTATAAGCATTTTTACAGGGTTTTTCTTGTGTTTAAACTATCAAAATGGGCAGTTCTAAGTGTTTTTAGAGGGGTTTTAAGTGTTCGCGGATTTTAGCTATTCGTGGGGGGTACGCATCCCCCCACACATACAAGGGTTCACTGTATTGCACCTCCCTGTTTGCATTGGAACAGTTCATAAGTATTTCGTTTCAGTACACCAGCTGATTCGTTGCTGCACGCTCATTTGAACCTAAAACACGCCACCTTTGGCCGTAACCTGCGAAAACTCTTACGTCAACTGCCGGGAAATTAACGTACATTTTACAGAAATTACGAGATGTTAATTTACCTGCATCAAAATCACGGCCTTTTAAAAAAAAAAAGAGCTAATTTTAGCCCCAGTGCCTAGTGAGTGCAGTCTCAGAGTCTCTAAGGTAAGTTTCTTGGGGCTTCTTTTCTTAGGGTACCGAACTGTGTTTTTTTATTATTCTATGAATTTGGAACTCTAAGTACATCTCCGTGCCTGTTTTTACCTTGCAAACTGTTTTTTTTTTCTATACTTTTAGGGCTGCTGGTAAAGGAGTTGAAGTTTTGTTTTTGTTGGTCACATGTTCTTTGTTGAGTAGAATTAAGGGGCAAATAACCGTTGGCCGACAATAAACAAACTAACCTCCATTATCAGCAGCCCTAAAAGTGTAAAAAAAAAAAAAAACAGTTTCCAATGTAAAAACAGGCACGGAGCTAATAGAATTACCCAGTATCAATATAACTTTGATCAGAATTTCCTTACTGATGGGCTACAAGTGAAACCAGTTTTCTGCAATTGCATATCCTGGGCACTGCTGAAATTTATGGAAAAGATTCGATGGATGTGTGGAGTGACAAAAATGGACAGGATCAGGAATGAAAAACTATGAGGAACTACTAAAGTTGTGGAACTATCAGAAGGGACAGGAAAGAAATCTGCAGTGGTATGGCCATGTGATGAGAAGGGAGGAGAGTAGAAGGTTTACCTTTATTCCCTATGATTTACAAATGCCTCACTTTAAAACAGCATGGTACACCATGCTACGCAACCTACAAAGATCTGACATGCTAACGCACTATTTCCTAGGTTAGGTTAGGAATGGAGGGTCTTTGGGGTGAAGCCCCTACTAAGTAAGGAATGGAGGGTTTTTGGGGTGAAGTCCCCTAAGTAAGGAATGGAGGCCCTATGTTCGGCTAGGGTAAGGATGCCCACCTGTATTTTACTCGGCTACACAGCTGTTGGCCCAGCATTCGACTCTCTGACTGGCCAATGAAGAATTAGGGGAACTTATCTCTGGTGATAGAAATTCATTTCTCATCATAATGTGGTTCAGATTCCACAATAAGCTGTAGGTCCTGTTGCTAGGTAACTAGTTGGTTCCTATTCACGTAAAATAAGCCTAATCCTTCGGGCCAGCCCTAGGAGACCTGTTAATCACCTCAGTGGTCAGGTTAAACAGGTTCAACTAAGACATACTTAACTTTTTTGTATTTTACTTTATGGCTTTTATGGAACCCCAAGTCTAGTTAGGTAGGGGGGGGTCCTTATGTTTTCAGTCATTAATTCGTTCTTATTGCTGTAAAGTACTGTTATTATTTTTCACCCCCCCCAACCCGATACCCAATTTTCCACTGGGTTTACCCATACCTGTTAGGAAAAGGACTCTAGGCATACAAATACAAAGCTGATGGGCTAGGCTACCTTTGCATCTAAAATACCTTTGACATATATAAATTACACTAATTTTTACTTATTCCTGTAGTTAACGTTCACACAAACTCGAAAACTATACCAGTTTTAACTCACTCATAAATTATCCATGAAAATCAAAGACGACCAACGAACCATACACCAGAAAATATTTTGGGAAAGTTGTCAGTGTTCTTAAAATATTTTATATTTTTATCCACCAACAATACTGCGAGCTGTACAATAAAATTATGAATGTTGTAATTTATCAAATAACAAAAACTGCCATTTGTAGGCAAAGACTTAATTTTTATATTATAATAATCGGTAACAAACTATTTTCTGAGTAATATTAATGTTAGTAAACATCATTTTCTGCTTAACAGAAAACGGAATTACTAAATGATATGGGATACTAGCTCAAATACAAAACAACATTCGTGATGACTATTTCTTAAATAACTCCAATATTCTCGGGGTTATAGAACCGGCATCCCATGTGGATCAATATAATATAGTTCATTTATCTTTATTCGGTGAATACTTCGTCAGAATTATCTAAATAGCGACGTTGCTAATGTAAATAAAATACGCCAACCCTCACAGATAGTGAATGCCCTACTAACACTTGGTTGAGGAAACGAGAAACTATATTATTTCATAGATGATTTCTCACAAATAATAATTATATAAACAAATTAATGATAAAAACAACACCAGTTTTAAATATAACATTTTATACATCTGAATAAACATATTTATTGACAAATACCTAATATGAATGATGTTTCATTTTCATTATTTATCAACAACGTTGAGTCTCTCGTGTGGACAAATATTTCTTTTGGAATGATTATATCATTTAGAGTTTTTTTGAGAAAGTTCACCCATTTAGTAATTTTTGTGTCCTTAAATCTTACTTGAAAGCTTTTATTTCTGAAAATTACCAAAAATGCGGCAATTATTTGAGAATATTGACAGTAACTATTTAATTGGTGTTGAGCTATTTGAGAGATGATCTGTGGGGACCCGTGAACTTTTAGATTTTGTTAACACCGTTATAGTTTATTGCCTTTTATTATTTTGTTCGTTATTAACATCAATAGGACATTAATTGAACGATTATTACATCAAACTTGAAGAAATTACTGGTAAATGTTTTTCCTAATTTTAAGCTCATAAAGATTTGAAGGTGATTGGTATGGCACAGAATCGTGAATTTGATAGTCAATGTTTTCAGTGATTAAAACAAAGGCTTGAATTATAAATATGTTCATGAATGGTAAATCGTTACAACAATACTCAATAATGATGATTATGATTATAATCGCTTTTTTTTTATTTAGAATATCCGATACAATACTTCTGATCTCTACATATTCCCTTGATGCACTGAAAGCATTTAAAAAGTCAAGTTTCCAACACCCGCTAAAAAAGTAAAAAAATCAACTTTTCAGTTCATCGTTCAATGTTTAATCTTATAGTATAATTTATTAAAATATTTTTAGTGATTAATTGCATATATTTTAGATTTATTTACATTGCATATTTTATTTAGTAAAGAAATCTCAGGCTGATTTCCAAAATTGCAATGTTTTCTTTTACTGTATTCGTCCATAACCTGGCAACAATGGAGTAAACCTGACGTGTGAATTTATTTCGATTCGAATCTTATTGTGGCAAGGTGAAACTGTCTTGTTGAGTGTCTTTTAGAGGGTCATGCGTGTAAAGAATTACCCTCCACAGTACCACCACAAGAGGGCTGGACAGGTCGTCGCCTCTCAAAGTCATCAAGCTCCACATATTGTGAACTACATGGACTTCTAAATGCAGTTACTTTGAAAAAACAAGAAACAACGGTAAGTCAGCACCCAAGCCCCTCATTAAACCAGCTTACCAAGGCCTGGTTACACAAATTAGAAAACTAGACACAGCCAACATGGCTCACTTAGTACACTTCCTGTGGATTCCTCCCACGTGGGGCTGGCTAACAGCACTGTTGACCGTCTCGCGAAGGCTGCTGCCAACTGGATCCTCCAGATGCCGATGCACCCACTCCATCATTTAAAGATGGTATACCAGGCCGCCCGCTCACCCACAAATCGTCGTAGTAATGCAGAAGGGCCACCAGTGTTCAGTACAACATTTGACCACTTCCTTCCTCACCAACACTTATCGCCGCAATGGACTCATGGTTATCTAAATAATGCGCCCGTCTTCGACTGGGTTGGTGAGTTTGGCAGGTGGCTGGGCAAGATATTTTCTTAGGTTGACGCGCCCAACGCCAACACCCTAGAACACTATTGCCTGGAATCCATTTTACCAATTTATTACCACAAATATTCACAGTAGCTGATGTATCCAAGCAATTGTTAACAGACTATAATTTTTTGATGAAATTTCGTCCATCCTCACTTTGGTGGTCACTGAACAAGTAAACTTTCATCAAATAAACTGTGTGATATTAACTAGGGGCTAGCCATTGTTGTATCCATCGAATTCTATTGTATTGTTAATTTCCATATAGATGTAATTACTAATATTGTCACCATGTACTTAAATGTCTGACGCCAATGTGCTTAATAAATTGATTAAAACAAAAACAAAAAAACCCTCCAGTCAATAATTTTCATCATGAAAAAAGATGATGTTGTTCCTAATTTTTTGCCATCTTCATACCCATTTATTTAGGAATTTGCTCTTTGCACTGTAGTGCTACCTTTCCCTTTTTACTGTAGATGTCACTTGAGCTACATCTCACTTTCTTCCAGCCTTTGGTCATTCTTGATTAAATTTTGCCAGTTTGTTTTACACATTTTCATTTGTTATTCACTGATTCTTAACTTCGGTCCTTGCACACATTCACATAAATAAAGACACTTAGACAGCTGTTAGTCAGTCAGTAGACGAGTAGTGGGCCTACCTTCAACAGAAAACTACCAGCAAATCATGGCAGCAGATCCAGTAAGGATTACTGGTTTGTTGGGCTCTGAAGTAGTGTTAACATCGTCTGCCAAGTTGTCGTCAATTTACTGATCTCTTAATACTGCGTAGGGTAAATTTATTTCCGACCTCAGTATCAAATAGTAACCATCATGACTCATATGATCTTCTGTCTGTCTAACCAAGTAACCAATCTGGTCATCGTAGGAGTTACCTTACACTACAGTGTTGTTTTTAGAACAAAACGAACACTTCTTTTGTTAGAAGGTGGGTTTACCCGAAGTTTGAAAACTTAGTTTTAGGCAAATAAATCTTAAACACTTTTCTGACTTCCAGATCTCATATTCTGTATTGCAGGTAGACCAAATGGATTCAACTTCCCTCTATTTTTGTGACTGGAAATTTCGTGTGATCATGAAAGTGCGATAATCTGATATAGTGCAGTTTAGGTGTGGTTTTGACAGCAGTTTGTTATGATAAAACAGGGTTCTGGTGTAGCATACAACAGGACGTAAATCTCTTAAAGCAGAGTATGGTGGCTTCTACGTGATTATTATTTTATTTTGTTTGCGCGCGCGCGCGTGTGTGTGTGTGCTGGCTGATTACTAGGAAGTAAATTTTCTCTTAAGTTATTTAAAGGGGAATGAATCAAGATTCAAACTTGGGGGTCTCTTACTAGAGTGATGAGCATAAAACTCAAACACATACATGCATATATATGTGTGTGTGCATTATCCTTGGAAGTACCTGTGCACTGTGTCCCAAGGCAGAGGAGCACCTAGTTTATGGTTGTGAACTCCCTGGTGAGGGAATGCCGCCCAAAAAATGGCAGACGAACCTGTCTTCTTGGGCCCAACATGTGTAACATCCACAAGTCAGTCTATTTAGTGGGGTCTGCAAAATGTGGTTATAGTGAGCAGCACAAGTTTAACACTGCTTCCGTAGAATGTGCCAAGGCCAGAGGCATATCTAGTGAATGGTTGTGGACTCCTTGGTGTGAGACAATTCCCCATGAAAGGTAGATGAGCCTCCTCTCATCGGGCCAATGGCAATCATGCTATTCACTCCTCTGGGATTCCTAAAAAACGTGGCAACTTTGCCACTTTACATTGTGTGAAATTAGCCATATGGCTTTGCAGCCTCATACCCAGTACTTGGGGTTTTGAAGGTGAGATGAATGGTGCACAAGAGAAGAACTGTATGATAGTTGACTTGTTCAAGAAGAAGATTAATGTTTTGCCAATTATGAAGATAGATGTGGACGGGCACTGTCGAATGGAATGGCATATAGAATTTAGGCCAAAGGCCAAGCACTGGGAGTCTGGGTCATTCAGTGCTGAAACGGAAATTGACAGTAGAAAGGTTTGAAAGGTGTAACAGGAGGAAAACCTCGCATTTGCACTACGAATCAATTGTTAGGAGAGGATGGAAAGTAAAGTGGAAGAAAGAGATTATGAACAGAGGTAAATTAACGAGAATGAAAGGAGTTGCAGCCAGCGGCTGAAAGAATGCTGCAAAGAACCTTAAGTAATGCCTACCGTGCACCTCATACTACTTGGAGGACTGTGTACAAAAGTCCGAGTGTAGCAGGAGTGAAAGTGTGTTGTCCAGGAATGAAGAAGAATGAGAGTGACAGAGATCTTCGTGTTGAGTCTGAATCTGTGTCTAGCTGGGTTAATAGAGTATGAAAGGGTGGTTGTACTTGTTGATATGAATGGTGAGGTAAGTGACAGAGAAAGAGATTATGTTGCTGGCAGAAACGAAACGGGCTCTTGTGGATGAGTGTTTAGGAAGAGTCTTGATAGTTGTAAATATATGGTTTCTAAAGAAGAATATTTTCAAGTATATTTGAGATATTTGAAAGCGTAAATGGTGAAGAAGAGTTTGCTAGATTAAGTTTAAACAGAGCAGATGGAAAAACAAGTTGATGGTTATGATAGCAAGAAGGGGAATGGCTGGAGGTATTACTGATTATTATTTAGCTGAAGCAAAAGTTAGGATAGGCATAAGCTGGAGGGGAAGGGGTGAAAATGTGGCTGACAATGTAATTAAGACAAGTGAGCGTGACAAGACGGAAGTAAGAAGACCGTGCAACGAGGAAATGGATGAACTCTGAACAAGAAGTGAGGTTGGAACAGGAAAATAACAATGTGATTTAAACATTAGTACTAATATTATACTATATATATATATATATATATATATATATATATATATATATATACTTCCTTCTTATAGTTCCTCATTGGATAGGTCGATACCGTTCTCGGCTAGCACTCTGCTGGGCCCGAGTTCGATTCTCCGACCGGCCAATGAAGAATTAGAGGAATTTATTTCTGGTGATAGAAATTCATTTCTCAGTATAATATGGTTCGGATTCCACAATAACCTGCAAGTCCCGTTGCTAGGTAACCAGTTGGTTCTTAGCCACGTAAAATAAATCTAATCCTTCGGGCCAGCCCTAGGAGAGCTGTTAATCAGCTCAGTGGTCTGGTTAAACTAAGGTATTCTTAGAAAAAGCTTCCTTCTTATGCAGTTATTCAGCTTGTTTACAATAAATCTCATTTCCGATTCCCTATCGAAATAATCTTTGCACTTAATGAATTCTCCACTGGCAAGGATGTTGCCTATGAAGCTCAATAAACTCCTCGTTTGCCCACGCATCCGCCATGTTTCCCTTTCAGCATCTAGTTGAAACTGAAGTAAATCGTGATATCACACCGTAGATGTGGAGGCTTCGCGAGCCACCTGAACTAAAAGCAAAGCCACGAACCTGGCAACGGCGGGTTGCGGGCAGGTCAGGGAGTCCGACTTACTCCGCCCACTTTTGGTCGGAGGAGAACAACATAAACACGAGGTTCACTTTCGGTTGTGACGACCCTACCAGGCAATCGTATCCTCCATGGCAAGATCCAAAGAAAGCCCTTTATACACAGTTTTCTCCGCCTGGAGAGTTCATCCAATTGTGATGACCTTTGTATGCATTAGAATGGTTATATTCCCACTCAGCCTCTGCTTTTGTTTGGAAAACCGAGTCTCCTTTGTAATCTTTTGTTCCGCTGTGCGTAGCTTGCATGATATCATCCTTCATATCATTTACTCTTTCATTGCTCCAACGTTTTCAGTTCTTTTGTTGTTATTATTATTACTATTGACAACACGTAATGGAGTCTGCTAAAGCTCCCGAGGACTGAGTAGATGATTTTCAGGAACGAATAACATATGCCTCCAAATTGTATACAAAGCAAAACATTACTAGACTTCCATTCCCTCCTACACGTAAACGAATTTCAGTCGGTTCCAAACCGAACAGGTAATTAAGATGGTTTCTTGGTTTGCAGTGCCATTGACGGAAATGCTGCAATCAGAACATCCACTAAAATGTGTTAGTAAATTCCCGAATCTAAAAAGCCTGCGTTAAAAAATGTTTCGTGTTTGTCACACTACCCATCCTCTGTTTATTGATTTAACGTCAAATATGACTGTGAAGAAAATCCCTTTCAAAAAATAAGTTTTAAGTCCACAGATACATTTTAAATGAATAGGAAATAAATCTCATGGCCTATTTATTATTATTAAATATAAACACACGAGTGATATATTTTTAAGAGAATATGCTTGGTATCGTTCGGCTGCTTCTATTGATCACTAAGCCTTGCAACATGACGCTCATTTTATAATATTCCATACTCACGCCCATGCCATAAAAGGATAAAATTGCCGATTCTTATACCCCAGCTATTTTTATTTCACAACGAAAATCGACGTGGCTGAATGGTCTTTTGTTTGGCTAAACATTATGGGAACAAAATAATGAACAGACTGGCTTGATCGTGGAACGTTTTCAATGAAGCTTCAAGCCTAAAGAGTTCGAATCAGTCAAAATAAACATGTACAGTATTAGTTTGAACGTCACGATTTCCACTTGTAATATTCTTCTGTCATCCTTCTATGAGAATTTAAAGAGAATAGTATTAATCTTTCAGACGATGTTCTCATGAAGAAAACTGTCGGTAAATATATATGAATTATATAAGGGAGGGAGAATTCAGTTGCAGTCTTGTTTGATATTGTTTTTAGCAGATTCCTGCAGGCTCTGAGATAATTTTAAGTTTGTCCTTCGCGGATCTTAAAACAATTGTCACGTATAGATCTGCATTCAAACCCGTGCAAACTATGGAAGCTTCATTAAAAGGGTGAATGGGAAATCACGAGAAAAGGTTTTTCTTTATTTCTTCATTTTATTCTTAAACTCGATTCGTCCATCATATTTGTAAAGAACAATATTCAATACCTTTTCTAAAGCAAGCAAAAGTCCTATTCAAGGAATACATTAGCAGTTAACAACAACGCCGAGACCCACTATAATTCCATCACACTTTTCTGGTAAATTTTACATTATTAACCGTCGTGATAAAAACAATGATAATGATGAGTAACTGGGACAGTTTTTAAACCTAAACAAAACAAAGAAAGAGAAGAATCTGAATTATATGGTTGCAAGGTGTACATATTGTTTTTATGGGTCTTAATTCTTATCTTCACAGTCTAGTGTTGAATTGCAGTAAGACAATCAAGCATCAAGAAGTTCAAAAAGAAAATTAAGCATTCTCCAAGAACGAAACAAAATCTGTGCACTGTAATAATAATAATAATAATAATAATAATAATAATAATAATAATAATAATAATAATAATAATAATAATAATGTATGATTCTTTGGAAGGCCAGAGCTCAGAGAAAACCTCGGAAGGGGCAACAAAATGTATAATTTCTGGAAAAGTCGCGCGGCGGTGGTGCACAGGGGGAAACAAGGTCCAAAGTCTCGAACCCCCCAAAACGAGCGCCGGAAACTGCTTCGAACGACTCGAACGCGTCCCAGAGGCAGCAGCAGCAGCCTCCGCAAGCGCGTCCGAGCGACTCCCAAGTGAGAGATTGCCACTAGTGAACAAAGACGCCGCCCCCGGAATAATCCACTTTAATGGTACGTGCCCCACTCTGTTTCTCTTCTAACCGCCGTCCAACGATTGTATGTTGCTTGTAGGCGGCTTTGCTACGTCGGCAACGGGTGCAGCGCTTTTCTTTCCGCGTTAAATGAGAGGAAATGTCGCCTCGGGTTTCGATCGCTGCCCTCTCTTGCCGTCAGCTGCTGCGCGTCATGTCTGTCATGGTGAGACTTTACGCCGAATTCTCTTTCTCCCGCCCGTCCCGGGCACAGACGCGGCTTCATTTCACTTGAGCCGCGTTTCCGTCATCTTTATCTGACGCCTGGTCACGCGGATCGTCACCGAGATTAAACCTTTGTCCGAGAAATTTCGGACAAAAATTTAGGCCTGGGCTTCGGTATACCTGCTTACGCTTGCTGTTGATGCAGGCATCGTAAAGACGCCGGTCGGATGAAGGTTGAAAATGTATATAGAAATATCGGGTGATGGACGCCGCACCCGCTTATTTCGCGTTCCGGAATTAATCGGCGCATTGTAGGCTTACGAAATGTCATATAAGTACAACGTTGATGTAACCGATATGTCTTTATGGTAGTCTAGTGGCTTTTGGGGAATCGGCGAGCTTCGCTTCTCTTTGTCGTCGACATATAATCCTGTCTGGTATTTACATTGCTACTGAAGGGGGGCGGGCTTATGCCATCAGTGCACTTCACGCAGTACTGTAGGCATGAGTCTACTTGAAGTTCTTGGCAGCATCCCTACGGCCCTTAGCTGCCACCCCTTCTGTTCCTTTTATGGTACTTACGCTCATATTCTGGTTCTTCCACCTTACTTTCCACCCTCTTAATTATTTCATTGCTTAGCTGTGAGGTTTCCTCTTGTTGCACCTTTCAGACCTTTCTACTCTCAACTTCCCTTTCAGAATGACCTCAAAGGTTCCAATGTTTGGCTTTGGTCGAAATCTTATATTTCATATATTTATTGTTAATGACTGAAACTCTGTGCAGCATGAAGGTGTCAGAAACTGTCATTCATCTTAAATTCACTTTAACATTGGGAGAGATTCACCTTAACTTAACCCAGCATATCTTAAACCCCCGAGACCTCGCAATGTTACACGACTTGAGTGCCATTAAATATGTGGCATAAGATAAAAATATGGTGATCATTTAGATCAAGGAGCTAATAAAAATCAGTTAAGTTGATTTTTATTTTTTGGCTGTTGCAGCGAAAGGAACTCCATGTTATCTTTCATATATGGTGTTTTTCATGTTCTTGTGAGGTTGTACCTGCTAATGGATGGTTTTTTTTGTTTGAATAATTTTGACTGATTGGCTGTTCTCATTTGAAATATATCCAGTCATTTCTCCCCCCATCAGATATTACTTTCAGCACCAAGATTCATATAACAATCTCTACCATTATTTTCTACAGTTCCAGATACAAAGTAATATTTGGTTTGGGGGGGGGTGTGGAGAGAAATGAATATATTTTAAATGGGAACAGCTGTCAGTCAAAATTATTCAGAACATTAAAAAAAAAATTATCCACAACACCACACTTCAGTGTCACTCACAGTTACCTTTAGCATGTAAAACTTCACTAGAATATGAAAAACACCATAAATGAAAGATAACACGGAGTTCCCTTAGCCGCAATAGCCCAAAAATAAAAATCAACTTGCCTAGTTGTTATTAGCTTCTTGATCTAGATGATCACCATATTTTTATTTTTGTAATACTGAAGTAATATTCCTGGCCAGGAAACCTTAACACAAGAGCTTGACAGTTTTTTGGGGAAATAGACACTGAAGATTACAGTTTTGTAGTCAGATAGAGTAAAGACTCCTGAGAAAATATCAGTTTGAAAAATTCAGCGACAGTAAAATTTCACAATAGGAACACCACTTAGCAAACAAGATAAATGGTATGATAGGTGGAGTAACAAAAATGCTTTACATTACATTCTTCGTAGGCTAATGTTATTGTTGCCATTACTAAGATAGAGGGCAGCACATTAAAATGAACTACAGCTCAGAAAGTACTTCATAATATATGTTGGACTACAGTACTGTATGTAAACAAATGAGGTTAGAATTTCATCTTACAAATCTAGAAGAAAAGGTGTTTTACTATTGAGGAAGCAACAAGAACCATTACAAGAATGCCATAAGTGATCATTGGACAACTTGCAAAATAATGCCATATTTAATGACTTATTCCAGAGTGACATGAAACGAAGAAATAGTCAGTGAATTTATCTTTTCACATCTTAAGTCACTACACGTTTAAACATTGATGTTACAGTAATGAAAGAATTACAGATTTATGAATTGCAGCACCATTAATTAAATTTCCTGTAACATCTTCACAGAAATGGCTTGACTTACAACTAGTGACTGAAAGGTGCCTTTAAACAAGATTTGACAGCAGTGGTACAGTTGCTGCTGCAATGTCTTCATCAGGTTTTTAGTCATACTTCCAGAAGTACCCAGAGTAATGATAATCCTCACAGGAGTGTTGCCTTTTACAAGAAATGACCGAAAGCCAGTTTCTCTCTAGATCCCCCAGAATTGTTAGATGAAGAATCTTCATGTTATTGAAATGCAGAAAAAAAAAAGTTTGCACAGTGAAGAGACAAATTACATAAACACAAGAAAAATATGGCTCTTGTAGCCTTTTTAGTGAAAAATTAATCTGTCATATAATTACAATTATGGTAATGAAACTTCTGCAAAGGTTGTTATATAAGAGAAAAATCTTATATAACTGCAAAGGTGGAAACAAAAACAAAATGAAATATATCCACATAATGAAGGATAACTTGTAAAATGATATCAGTTAGTCTTGGAAGTTATTTTAAGTATTGTACTGTATATTGCATTTCCTTATAACCTACAGTGTACTGTACGTCTTGGCAGCACTGCCATTTATTCTCTGATTGACAAAATCTTTCAAGATAAAGTATTATCATCATTTATGATTCGTTTCTGATTGGCAATACAGATTGTATTACACTAAAGTACAATGTTACTTTGATATTCTTTTTTTTTTTTTTTTTTCCAAATCTTATACAGCCACCCCATTACTTGATTTGGTTTTTTCAGTCTTTTTTTTTTTTTTATTCCAGCAAAGAAACTAGTATTGGATGACTTTGTTCTTGAATATATGAAAGATGTGTACTCTGTCTTTAGTATATATGTTCTACTGAGAGTTATCTCAAGACCCATCTCTCTGTCTATGTCTTTGAGGCATTTTGTTAAGCAAGGCTTCTAAGTCGTGTGGTGGTTTGCTAATGAAGACACCATCGTCATTATCTAATTAGGCGGAATTTCTGTATTCAATCTAAATCTGCTCATCCATCTTCAACCACTTATATTATAGATATCTATTAGAAGGGTAAAGGTGACATAACATCTGATAAAATCCAGTAAGGATAGGCAAATAAGTAATCCATAAACATCCCTTACAAGTGCTTGTTCATGTGCTATGTGGTTTCTAATGTATAGATGTTTCTTTTTCAGGTGCTCTAGAAGAAATTGAAAATGGGTGACGGGTTGCTCTCCTTGAATTGGAACAATCATGGGGCAACTTTCTGCCATACATTGGCAGCCCTTAGAGGAAAGGTATGGGTATTGCAATAAGAACATATATCTTGTAGTTTAGAGCTGAGAAATATGAAAAAAAAATTGTAATATTGAATTATCGAATATGAATGGGTTATTTGTATATCTAAGTACTATGTAGTTGACAGTTTTTGAGGAGTTTTTTTTTTTTCTCTCAACAGGACAAATATACAGATGTGACAGTGTCATGTGAAGGCAACTTTTATCAAGTGCATAAGTTAGTGTTGTCTACTTGTAGTGAATATTTTGAAAAGATTTTTGAAAACACTCCATGTAAACATCCAGTGATAGTGTTGAGAGACGTTCAGTGTGATGAGTTAGAGTCTCTTCTTAATTATATGTACAAAGGTGTCGTTTCTGTAGCTCAGAGTGACTTATCGAGGTTAATTAAAGTAGCAGAACTTTTACAAATAAAGGGTTTAGCAGTACCTGATGAGCCACCAAACCCTAGTAAGTCAGGGTCACATAAAAGATCCAATGACGATCGAATAAGTCCCCGATCCAGCACAGACAGTCCCTACCCTAAGAGACGGAGGAGACGTGAAAGTGATAATTATCAACCAGGTACCTCAAGTTCATCTCACTCTAAGAACAGTGAGTCTCATGAACCCTCTTGGTCTGAAGACAGAGACAACAGACTCTTAGACGACAGATTGCAGGAACCACTTCATTCTCCTGTAACGGTATGTCCTTAACTGTTCCGGTGAATGTCATTCCCGATACACCGTATTGTTTTGAAATAATCAACTCTGTGGTTTTATATAAATGGTCTTAGCCTAATGTACTGTATTTTGTTTTATCAGGTCAATGTGGATGAAACTTTAGTTAAGGAAGAGATTTTAGATAATGACAGTGAAGATCAAGTTCCTGAAACTGATTACGGTGGGTTAGGAGATCATTCTGGAGATGCGTCTCAAGATGCTGGTGGCCTTATGATACCAAAATTTGATGATGCTAAAGATGACGAGGCAGAACCCTCTCCTGTTACTCTTCCTGATCCTGTTGTAGAAGCCTTAGCAGGTCCTTCTGGACTACAAGGGGTAAGTAAAGCATATTTTTGTTTGAGTTGAGTAACCTGTTTTTGAGCACAGTAAATGCTCTCATATAGGTTCAAGAGAGAATTTGATTTTTCCCTCATTAAAGTTTATTTTGTGTTGACTTTCCACATGTTTTATTTATATTTGTTAATTTTATTAATATCTTAGCTATTGGTGCTTCCTTAATGTGATCATTATTAATATTTTTTATATCAGTATTGTGAGGTTAGATAGGTAAATAATATCCAGCACTTATGTTCTGTACATTTGCTGGCTAAATTTCTGTGATCCAGGAATTCATATATGCCTTTTTGCTATGTTTAATATGCCCTTTCTCCATTAGTTTGTTTCTTTCACCTTCTTAACGTATGTCTAAAGGCATTAGTCCAGAATCTAAGTCCATTGCCCAGACTCAAGGGTCTACAATTATACCAACATACCCACTTATCATATGACTGCTGCAGTGCAATTTGCTCTTGTGAATCTTAAAATTGGGTGTCACACCTGTTTAAAAAAAATTTTTTTTTTTTAATAGACAGACCACTGCATAGAGAATGACACGCCTCTTTTACTCTTCTGAGATACACATACGGCATGTACAAGTATAACATCAGACTGATGCTTTTTTTTTTTTCATTCCTTCAATATTAGTTTAACAAACCAATGTGTTTCAAGGTCTGTCCATTGACCTCACCCTTAAATTTCTTCCACACCATCCATATGGTGACCTTCTTGGCTAAACTTGGTTTGTAGCTTCCATCCCTGATTACCATGTTCATGGATTTGCTTACACTAACAGTCAGTTTTCATTCCATTCAAACATCTTATCAACATTTCTAACTCCTTTCTCATGAATCATATATTGCAGAACATTATAGCGTTGTGTGCATATTTCAACTAAGTCTGTTCCCCATTTCATATCATAATGTATACAGGGGGTTTGAGAAATGTGTTTCTTAATACATGTATGGATTTTGGTTGGTAGCAGCTGTCTGTCTGTAGCCAGCAGTTAATGAGAGGGCTGTAATGTGTTTGTAGCCGTTATATAATGAGTCAGATGCAGGAATGCTAAAATATAGTTCTTGTTTGAAAGATAATTTACAAATTATGGAATTGGTTACTGTTTAGCTTGTTGCAAAGTCTGATTTGTTAGTAAGGTCTAGTCACCAGGGTAATTTGGAATATAGGAAACCAAAAAAATGTATATATTGGATTACACAACTGAAGGTTATTTCCACATTTTTTTATGTAGGGAATTGTATGACCTAAATTGAGAGGGAGAATGTTAGAAAAGACGTTCCATAAATTTTATTTTCCCCTCCAGTGGGCCGATGGAGGTGACATTGCGAGAAGAATGGCTTTGGGAGAAGGCTTTGGCAGTGGTGAAAGCCAAGATATGTCATCTTCTGTCGGCCTTCCCCCTCAAGCCTCAGGACAACCACAGCAGATGGTGAGTGTTCAACTTAAAGTTTTGAATCTGTGGCACCAGTTTTGTTGTTTGTTTTAAGAGTTCATTTTTATTTTTCATAGCCCTGGCCTTAACTCTGTCAGGAATAGATCAAGAGCTTGCAAAACTTTGAACTAAGGAAAGTTTGATAACAACTGTAAGTTTTTAGAGCCCACATTAGAGTTGTCATTACACTTTGAAAACAATATTTTTAAAATTTAATCCTCATTAATTTCTTTTGGAGGGTTTTTAATTGATTTATGAGAAGAGAAGTAATCATTCTCATCATCATCAAAGGTTTGGAGTAGCACGCTTAATATCTGTTGGTAATTGGCTAAAGCTCTATAGAGTATCGGGGTCTGTGGGCTTTCTTTCGCGGGCTCATGTGTTGTATTTTGATGGCAAAATTTAAAATTTTAGTGTACTTTCCATGTTTTATCGTGTACATAGGGGTTTCATAGTGGTTCACCCACCCCATGTTTTAATTTATTAAAAATTTTTGACGTGACAAGTAGGCAGTGGCCATTTGTTTGCTGCTAGTGAAATAATTGGCTCCCTTGAGCTGATGAGCAAGAATTATATGCTGTGAATACATTTTTGTAGTAACGTAGAGTATCGTCCTATATATAACTATAATCTACAGCATTGCATGGTCAATTTTGGACATTCAAGTTCATTATTACATCTGGAAAACTTCATAGTTAATCTGTTTGACTCTGTAATCAAGGGGTTAATGACTGTTGGGTATATGCCAGAGGTTGGTTAAAATGTTTTTGAATGGTTAAGGGCTCAGCTGGTCCTGTTACAATGGACAAGGCTCTGTCTTGCTCTGTGTACTTTGTTAATGGCTTAAAAATTGAGCTAAAGGCATTTGTTTCTTTATAGATTATTGAATGGTTTAACCAGACCATTCTTCCAGGCCTGGCTGAACTGAGAATGAAGGTCAATGTAGATAAGGAGCTCCCATCCTTTTGAATAGTGTCATTTGGACTGGTATTTTAACTCTTCCAATTATTCTTCTGTCCCCTCAATCACTGCGAATACTTCCAGTTATTCTTCCATCCATTTAATCATTGCAATTGCTTCTTAATTTTAAATTCAGAACTACTACTGACTTAGGGGATTTAAATCAGAAAATTAAGGTGTACCGTATTACATGAATTTAGGGCAGGGTCCTGGATGTTCTTTACAAACATAGTCCTTTAGCTGTTGACAGAGTATACTTGTCATTTCAGAGCTTGTCCTGCATTTTACACTTAACTTGGAAACTGGTGCCATAGATTTTCAAGTGGCTATTTCAGAAAGAATTTTATTGTGCAAAGATTCCCCACCATACCCTTTCAATTTATTATTTTAAAATTGTGTATACTGTACTGTATTTTTTGAGCAGCTGTTTGGTGGTGGTGGTGGTGATGTTGTGTAGTCCAAAGTCATGCTGAAGGGCTTTTTTAATAGTAAATCTGGTTTGTTGTAATTTATTATTTTAATTGAAGAGAGCACTTGTGATTTGAATGACAAATTACTACCACCAGCTTTTTTTCCCCTCTTATTATTATAGTGTAATATACAATATTTAGTATGACTAAACAAGAAGTAAAGTTATATCAGTTTACCATTGCAGTAAAATATCTAATATAATTTTCAGTTTTTCCAATATATTAATGATGCATATAGTTGGCCACCTGTTGATGGGCCTGTCACTGCTCTTTGTTTGTAAATATATTATATATTTTGGCCAGTCAGTCTCAGCATTAATCTGGCAACGCATCTTCAGGTAGCTGGTTAACATTGATTCTTTGTTGCTAAAGGGGAAGGTAAATGTTAGGCTTTGATTTGTAAATGGAGTATTCATCGCTGGTAGATCAATATATTCATAAGGAATTTCATTATTGTGTCGTAGCTAAGTACTTTTCATGGTATCAAGTGTCCAATATTATGGGCAATTAGGTGAATGGATTTGAAATTGGAATTTCTTGTATACTGTACATCAAAAGATGTCAGTTGGTCCAAGACACTCTTCTTATTTTGTTCAGAACTATAGGACTTCTTTTAAGGCTTTTTTCATTGAAGGACACATTTCCCTGAAAACTCGTACAGGCATTTACATGCTATAGGGTCCCAAGTTTACCCCTAGAATCAGTGCTCTTGGCACCAAGCAAATGGTACTTGTTTGCAACTACACTATGTAGTAGGCTTTTTAGTTGTTATATATATTTTTTTAAGTCATGGTAGGATGACATATGTACTCAGCTTGCTCATGATTAAATATTATCTGAAGACTACAAAGGCAGGGAGGTTCACTGTTTTCTATAAAATAGTTTGACAAATGGCAAGAATGATACATTTCCTCTTGAAATTTGGCAAATTTGCAACTGTTCATCCATGACTTTGCTTATGAGCAATCCTGCCAGGGTTTTCAAAGATGAGGTCCTCTTCTTACATCTTCCTTGGTCCTGCAGTTATATCACCATGTCTTGGGCCATGATTTTCTGATCTCAGTAGGTACTTCAGGAAGCTTAGCCCTTTGGCAGATAAAAGACTGTCCATATGTGGTGTAAGCATTTTAAAGAATTTGCTGTTACAGTCACGTAAGGTATAGAGACTACTAATGCTTTTCATGACAATCAGGCAGTTATGGAATAACTCTGTATCCTTCAGTATCACTTCTGTATTGTTTTTGAAGAAGGGGGGGGTTCAGGTTGTTACTAGATTCTTATGTGGTTTCCAGTACATATTTACAAGTGGTCATTGGTTTGCAAGGGGTTCTGGAAGTTATGGAAATCTCCCTCCCTTGACTCTGAACTCTTTGATATGACTTTCCTCTTTTCCAAATTTTCGCCTGTCAAGGTTGAGGACGTTTTGTTTTTGTGTAGCAGTCTGTATATATCTAATTTCGCTGGAGGAAGGTTTTTTGTTATCAGAATTCGAGAAATGTTTGTTCTGTTTCCAAAGACAGTATGAATAGAGGTTGTAATAATTACAGGACAATTCTTTCCAGTGATTTTTGGTATTGCTGAAAAAAGTGTGCTTTTACTTACTGTTGCTAGACCATGAGAGTTAGAATATGCAGTAGTGTTATCTGTTTGTAATAATCTACAGGGTTATTCAAGTTTATCCAAGATGCAGGTATGTTCAAATTAGTTTTAATATGATCTTTGACTTAGTTCTTTGGACATGGATGTTAACAAGGTGTCAGAGAGATTTTTGACATCGTATTGTTATTTCTTCCATCACAATCTGCTAGTTATGGTTTTAACCTTCTGTAACTGAAATGGAAATGACATGTTACAACCAAAAATGTGCTGAGTTTTTACTGTGTTAAAATGTAGAGAAATTTGTTACCATAATTTTTGGTGATGTTTTAATCTCTACTAGCATTGCTGATTTCTCTCTGTAATGAAATAGTAAAAGCTACGGAAATCAAACCTGTATTTTCAAAGGTGATAACATAGTTTTTTGTTTACATTTTTTTTTTCTTTACAATGAAGTAATTTTTGAAGTTTTTAGCATTTGACTATTTTGTAGAGCTGTAAAAGACCGGCCCAGTGTGCAAAGCAGATTCACCAGTACTTATCTCCCAGAAAGCCAAATAGGAAAAAATGTGGAAATTTAGGCCATCCCAAGGATAGAATGGCCCGTTTCCATCTTCCAAGTCAGTGTATCCAGTTGGAATAATGTATAGAAAGTGCTGTATGCTCTTGGTGAACAAGTCTATTAATAAAGACCCCCTTAGATACTGTTAAGTTTCATGGAAGAATCTGGTTCCCCTGCATGAGTTGTATGTACAACATTGTTCTTTCTTGCTCTCATGATAATGTTGTCTTTGACCCATCAGAAAATCTCAGGCCAGATGAGATGTCTTTGGAACAGGGTCTTGTTTGATGCAAGTATACTGCTGTTGCTGTTGCGAAAGTAGTTTGTCTTGCAAATTTTCTTTCCGTTTTGGAGTGGCTATAGTTTGTCTTACAAATTTTCTTTCCATTTGGAGTGGCTAAGACAAATAGCCTTTAAATTTAGGACATTGACATGATGGTGGCAGTCCTGTCCTGACTAAAGGCCTGTTCTAAAATTTTTGACTTCCTAACCTGAGCTGATGCATCAGAGCTGATGCATCAGCAAACCATGAAAGGAAGACTGGCATTGGAGGGTCTCTGCTGAATTTTGTAGAATTTCCTCAGACAATGATTAGATATAGAAGGCAACAAATAGGGTTCTGTTAGTGCATCATAGCCTCTGCCTGGCCCTCTTCCTTCCAGACTGATGAATGTCTATACGAATGACTGCAATTAACTCTGTCAAGGTCAGATGAAAACTGTAGGAGGAGGAGGAATGAACCTAGTTTGTATAGGGTGTGGAATCTTTGTAATTTTTTTGTGATAGATTTTGCAGGAGCTTATCATGATTGATTGGGAATGACAGCTTATGCAGAAGGCTGTTTCCAAAGATTGTTTGGCTTGGCTTGGCTACTTTTAACTGAATGGGTCTTGGGTGATGAAGGGTGTGACATCAGCTGAGTTGGGGAAATTTCAAATGGGACCATCAGAGGAATAACATAAATTCCCATGGAAATTTCAAATGGGACTCATCAGAGGAATAACGTAAATTCCCATGGAAATATCAAATGGGACTCATCAGAGGAATAACGTAAATTCCCATGGAAATTTCAAATGGGACGCATCAGAGGAATAACGTAAATTCCCATGGTTGATGTTTTCATAAGATCTGATATTGGGTGAGATAGAGTAACTTCTTGTCTAAATATTAAGTACTGCTGGAACTGCAGACGACTGGGTTAAGTTCATGGTTACTGGTACACCCACTGGGACAGGTCTTGAAGGTTCAGGTATTGGTTGTAGTTGAGGTATAGAGGAGCTAATGACAGATCACAGTTTAATAACGGAAAAGATATGATTTTGAACCATAGAAACAGGAATATACTCAGGGGCATGCAGGCCCTTCTGTACTCAGTCTGGCAGAAGGAAGGCAGTCTTAATTCTGGTTACAGAAGGGATGACGACAAGTGTTGGTTTGTGGCTGGACCTTGAGTGTACAAAAGAATGTCCCATTGTGGAGTAAAAGGCTCAGGAGACAGGTCTTCATTATAATCAGTCTTGGCAGATGCAGGGGGAGGTTGAAATTGAGCAGGCCAGTCCTTAGAATGGGCAGCAGGCATTGTCAAGATACTTTTGTAAGTGCAAGCTTTGTTACTTGTTACCAGTTCCTAGGTAGAGGTGAAGATATGCTAGAGGGAATGTTACCCAAAGATTGGCATTCCATAATGGCTTGTGAAGATGAGAGAAAAACTGGTTCAGATCTATATACTGAGCAACCAGGAGCCTTAGCTAACATCCTTGTGGCATGACGAGATTCAGGCTCCCTCCGGGCTGTATTGATGCTCCTGGATGTGTGACCAGTCATGGCAGGTTAGTTGTTGAGAGTATGATTTTGCTTGCCACAAACTGCTATGAAGAAGCCGGTCTCGATCCATAATGGATAATCATGGGAATGGAGAGCTACATCTATTTGCTGTTAAGGCTCATGAAAGAATGATTTAGGCCCATGGGGAGTCAGGAATTTTTTGGACGGGGAAACTAGGCATTTTACGAAAGGGTTTGTGATCAAACCAGGTTTTGAGTGGAAGACTTGTAAATAAGAATTCTTTGTATGGACCACAAAACATTTACAAAGTTTTGATATAATTCTGTTAGGGTAGCACAGGCTTAAATGGCAGGGATTACTATTAAAGATGTCATACCACAAAAGATATGAGATTTACAATAGTGTACATTTTTACATTTTATGGTATTATAAAAAGAGAAAAGACCACTTGATAAAGGAGAAAAAAAAATTTAGTATAGTATTCCCTAATTTTTTTTTTTTTTTTTTGCTGCAGCTCTCTCTCTCTCCAGTTGCAGTTGGGTATTGCACACCTTCCAGAAGACTAGTTTGTATTCATGTTTAGTAAAATTACTCGAGTCTTGAAAATTCCCCTCTTATGTATATTCCTTTTTTTTTTTTTTTTTTTTTTTTTTTTTTTTTTTTTTTTCTGCACAGATTTTTCACTGATAGTTTTGATTTCAGTGCAGTTACTTTTGTTGGGTGTTATATCCAGCCTTTTAGATTAAAATGAGATATTTATATAGGAGTTGGTAAAATGTTGGGTTAATACGTTGCTGTCTAATGCTTGCAAAGTTCTTGGTAAATAATTTCACACTATGTAAACAGGGCTTATGCATTCAGCAAGGAATATATTCGTACACAGTTATACCTTGGTTCACAAACCTAATTCGTTTGAGGGTGCAGTTTATGACCTGAAATATCTGCTACCTGAATTAATTTTTCCCATTTAAAATAATTTAAATACAAATAATTTGTTCAAACCTCAGAAACACTGATTTTTTTTCAATTCTTTTTTTATGTTTTTCTGGGGCAAAGAACATAGACTTAAATTAAAATAACCTCAATTACATACAAGTACAGTAACGCAATGAGATAACGGATTGTGGTATATCGTACTTAGGGATATATTGGTACAAAATGGAAACATCGATTTGAGGGTTTTCGCCCCTGGGTCGAGTACCAAACAGTTTTTTCAAATCAGGCACTCTTAGTGGGTGCACCACTTGGTTAGCAACATCCTTTTAGTTACTGTTTTTTTTTTTATTAATTTACATTGTTTTCGTCTTCTTAAAAATTATGCTAAAACTTTTACTGTCCTGCAATTTATATTAATAAACAGCTGTTTGCCAATGTTAGTCACCATAACTACACGTTCACTAAGAGTTCCATTACAGTTGTCATGTTAAAAACTTGCTTATTTTCAATGTAATTCCATAAATAAAAATCAAAGACATTTGTATTCATACGTCACGTAATGGAGAAGAAGGTGTTAAGAAAGTATGCCACTAACTTCTCCAACAGCAGGTATTAGAGCTGTGGCTAAAGAAACAAATAATGAGCAGTCCAAAATCATTTGGAGGCAAAAGCAACGCCTGAAACTGACTAAATCACACATGTACTTCATTTAATTTACTGTGTTTATAAATAATAAAGTAGTTTCAATTTTTAAACCCAGTTTTGATAATTTTTTAAAGAAACATCTCTGAATTAAGTTTCAAAATCAGTAACTAAGGACAGCGGTGATGTTGGTAAAACAAAACCAGAGTGCAAATGGCACTTGATCGCTCTGTTCATATTTTGCAATATGATATGTTAGTAATACATGCAATACGATTACATACAGTAAAACAACAGTTTTATGAAAATTATCATTATTCTGAATACAACTATTCGACTTTTGTAAATCGACACATTGGTGTAACAACCTAACCGACTGTTATACTTATGATGATGCGCCATTCTCCAATAAAAAATTGGGCGCTTTCAGGGGGATGAATTTGCTTTTGCCGCCCAAAGCACGGTTTGCAAACCGGAACAAAAATTTCCGAACATCTGGTACATAACCTGATTTGTTCGTGAACAGGACTGTTCGTTAACTGAAGTACCACTGTATATTGTGAATTTCAAGTTAAAAAAATTACCAGCATATAGAAAACAGTTTGGAGATATAAGTATAAGGCAATTATACTTTTCTCTTTTCTCTTGATGTACCAGGATGATAGAAGAGGCTGTATAGTGGTGCCCAAGTTAGCATGATGGCACCAGGTGTGGAAAGGCTGGCGACATGTTTTAGAACACCATATATGGGGTAGATAATTGATCCAAAAGTGGGTGACATAATAAATATTGCTCTTTCTTGTTGGCTTTGCAGTGATAGAATTTTCATGCTTTTGGTCGAGTTACTCAGTGAACTGAATTAAAAAAACTTGAGAAGTTTAAAAGTTTGTAAAAACATTTGTTTTGCTTCGTCAGTGACAGATGGGAATTGAAAAATCATAGGCTATATTGTATGACCGAGAATATTCAGATAGATTCTCAAAGCCTTGAGAACTTAAGATATATTGATAGATAAATTGATCAGTTAGTTGATCTGTCTTCACCTAAATTTACTAGTTTCCATTGGGTGCTCTAAGGATGAAATACATCATTTATTGTTCAGTCAACCTCTGATAATTCAACCAATCTTCGAACCCTTCCCTACCAACAAATGTACCTCGCATTATTGTAGGTCATATTTTCATTTTTACACTGAAAAATCTCTTTATCGGGAAATAATTCATCAGTCAATGGTTTAAATGTAATGAATTTGAACTTTCAGCCATCTCTTTTTTTTTTTTTTTTTCTTGCTCTCCAGTTTAGAGGTTATATTAGTTAAAAAAGGGTATGTTTTTGGAATGTGAAGAAATTTCACTGTGTATGCTTAATTGTACAGCTTAGTAGGGTATATGCAAGTTGAGGCCAGGTAGTGCAGAAAGATGTGCAGATTGTTGATTTTGGTTGTATATGTGATCCGGGTATGAATTAATGTTGTGTGGCCTCTTAATCATCCATTTCTGGATAGTGCTAATAGGATTGGTCTGCTCTTACCCAGCTGTCCAGCTGCTTTGTTTACCTTGCTCCCATTTTCCCCTTCTGTGTGAGCAAATCGTTTGGTTGAGTCATACGAAAGTATTAATGGTGAATATAGTTTGTCACATTAGTGTTTAATAGCATGGTCGCATAATGTATAGCCCTTTTGAAATACTGCAGTTCTTGATGGGTTACAGGTAGGTAGGTGTACTTTTTTGGCTCAAGTTGTTATTAATGGTGATACCACGAATTCAAAGGTTACTTTTTGGTGTTTGGCTCTTGGTAAATACGCTCCTTTATGGAAGTTCTGTGGATCAAGTCTGTAATAGATATCATGGTAATTGTTGGAGGTGGGCTGTCTTGGCAGCAGCGTTGAAAAACAAAGTTGTTGATATATTGATATCCTGAAGTTGTTTCTTATGTTACATGGCTATGCAGGTAAGGTTAAACAAAACTTTGGAAACCATAAACAAGGAAGGGTGTGGTAAAGAAAGGGATCTTTGACTTTTTTTGGTCATGTATGTATTCAATCTGCTAAAATAATTAGCTAGAGGTAGCAGCAAAGAGTAGATTAAAATTCCTTTCTGAATGAGCCACTTTTAATTCAATTTTTTTACATTTAAGATTTTATTCTAGGTCAAGATTTAAGCTTGTCTCTTATTTAAAGTAGCTTGTTACGCAATATTTTTCAAGCCATTTAAGTGTTCAGAACTGATCTTACATAGATTGGTTGTGTTTATTGTTCAGCAGTTTGAGAAGGCTTAAATGATGACCTTAGAGTGTGATGTATTATAGCAGTTTTTTCAACATTTATATGCTGTATAAGTTTTGCATGCCCATTTGTATACCTGTGTTGACATTTGGAAACTACCATTGTGCTGTGAAACTTTTGATAATACTGTTTATTGGGGCCTTTAGGGGGGGGAAGATATTGCTATTTTATATGAGTATTTTTTCACTGAAAAGTATCCATTTCTTTTATCCTTATTCTAATGACTTATAGAAAGAAACTCCTGAAATTCTTAGAAAGAAACATGGCAATTGATGGCATAATAGAAGGTATATTTTATTAGTGTAGAGCTGGTGTGACTGTATGCATTCAGAAATGGAACATGATTGCTCTATTAGGGCTGACTGTCAGGAGATGCTTAGACAGTCATGAATGCTCTATTAGGGCTGACTGTCAGAAGGTGCGTAGGCAGTCATTATGAATGCTCCATTAGGGTTGACTGTCAGAAGGGGCTTTGACAGTCATTGCAGGCATAATATATGGAAAATAAAACTCACTGTGAGACAGCAGCACAGCAACAAAATATATAATAGTTTAAGGTGGTCATGAT